>NC_071291.1:50974786-51199528 GCF_943737925.1 Anopheles nili | reverse complement strand
AAATTGGATTGCTAAAATTGGTCTATAGTTCTGTTTGTTCTAGCGCGTTTTATCTATTTTGTACTTGGCAAAATCTAGTGTACAGTCAAACGTCAGAGTAAAAACAAATTATTTGTATTTAAACACAAAGCTTTACGATCATCGATGCAATAGATCATATTGTTGACATTAAACTTTACATCCAAAAAAAAGGAAAAAAGGGCAAATAGAGCACAGCAGAGCATAGAACAAACAGTACGGACAAATACTACGGTCCTACGGGGCGGTTTAAACGTCAAATTTTCCTCAACCCTACTCGGTAATGATCGTAACACCGTCAAAGTCCAATGCCAATATTGGCAAATACTTAATAGAAAGGGGTGAAAAAAAATCATACTTTCAGTGGTTCAAGTGCTTCAATGATACAACTCTTGGCCAACAATAATTTTTATCTGGAAATACGACGTTTTCATAATGCAGCTGTACGATCAGGCTCCGATGGAAGGACCGGTCATTTGTTCGCGCAGCTTGCTTTGGTTGCCGCACACCAAGTCATGGCGAGAGCGCATTGCTCGTCGTACGCCACCTCTCACTCTCTTGCAAACGCAGCGCCCGGGCGATGACGTCAACGGTACGCCAGCGGGCCCTGCTGGTCGACCGGGTGTTAGCCGCGAACAGTTTTTTTCCATTTTTCGGACAAAAGGCACCATTTGCACCCATATGCGTAGAGCAGTTAATTGTTCATTCGATTTTTCTCGATTTTTAGCTGCATCAAAAATTTTCAACCATTTTCCCTCGTCCGGGACCCCCCTTTTCCTATACGTCTTCGACAGTAAGCGTCGGGAAACTTGCTTCAACAATTCTTTCCAATCGACAATTGGTGGTCCTGAAAAGGACCGTTTTTTTTTTTGTGGGTGTTTTGTGGGACCGACCGATCGACCGAACCGACTTAAGCACGCTCGCCACGGATACGACGCGCCAGCTGGATGTCCTTTGGCATGATGGTAACACGCTTGGCGTGAATCGCGCACAGATTCGTGTCCTCGAACAGACCGACCAAGTACGCCTCGCTGGCCTCCTGCAGCGCCATCACGGCCGAGCTCTGGAAGCGCAGATCGGTCTTGAAGTCCTGGGCGATCTCACGCACCAGCCGCTGGAAGGGCAGCTTGCGGATCAGCAGTTCGGTCGACTTCTGGTAGCGACGGATCTCGCGCAGCGCGACCGTACCGGGGCGGTAACGATGGGGCTTCTTCACACCACCAGTGGCCGGGGCACTCTTGCGCGCTGCCTTGGTGGCGAGCTGCTTGCGGGGAGCCTTTCCTCCGGTTGACTTGCGGGCAGTTTGCTTGGTACGGGCCATCTCTTAGTTGGTTGGTTGGTTGCTTGGATGCTGCGCTGCTGGAACCGTTTCCTCTGAGTATAAGCACTGAATAACGCGCAAAACAGCTAGACGTCTCCTTTATAAAAGCTTCGCTGTGTATGCGTGTACACACACACATACAAACACACGTAAGCCACAACTACACGCTCATTCGACAGCATCTTTAAATAGGCGAAAGCCGGTAAAACTGCTAACATTCTAACACCAACCTCAACAGAGTGCGCATCGATCGTGCGATTGACCATCGATCCGATTAACCGAAGAGAACCGAATCATGACCGGACGCGGCAAGGGAGGCAAAGGATTGGGCAAAGGAGGAGCCAAGCGTCACCGTAAAGTGTTACGTGATAACATCCAGGGCATCACCAAGCCAGCCATCCGCCGTCTGGCGCGCCGTGGTGGTGTCAAGCGCATCTCCGGTCTCATCTACGAGGAAACCCGTGGTGTGCTGAAGGTGTTCCTGGAGAACGTCATCCGTGACGCGGTCACGTACACCGAGCACGCCAAGCGCAAAACCGTCACCGCGATGGATGTCGTTTACGCGCTCAAGCGCCAGGGACGCACGCTCTACGGTTTTGGAGGTTAAGTCGCCAGCAGCAGCAACCGCCGCTACCATCACACATACAAAACGGTCCTTTTCAGGACCACAACTAGCATTTTGTCAAAGAATTATATCGCTCTCTATCGCTTTCGCTAGGACCACATGCTAGCTAGCATTTTGCAGCTACGTGAAAATTCCAAGTCATATTTGCCATGACCAACTAACACAGCCAACGTACTACCCACGAAAGACTCAAATCTACCCAAATTGCTTGCAGGTCAATGTTTTTTGTAGGATCGTTATTCCTGCAGGATACCGGGTACGAATTCATGTGGGCTTAACTGGATGTGGGACTGGCATAGTACGGCCCCCCGCCTGTATTTTGTATTGGTGTATATTTCACACTTTAGTGTTGCCAACTTAATCTAGATTCCTACTCTTTACTCAGTATCTGCTTTAGGGGTGGCTCTGAGCCTTATAACTTTTATTTGCTGTCTGCAGAAGCCCGCTTAGTTTTATTTTTTTTCTCAGTTTTATATCAACATCCCTGCGACTGAAACGTTCTTTCTGTACTGTGCTATGCTACACTTCTTTTCCTAATGACTTTTGTCGCCCTGAAAAGGACGGTTTTTTGCTTTGGGGTGTACGATGCCGATACGATCGATCGTGGCGACTCAGACTTAGGCCTTCTTCTCAGTTTTCTTCGGCAACAACACGGCCTGGATGTTGGGAAGGACGCCACCCTGGGCGATAGTCACTCCCGACAGCAGTTTGTTCAACTCCTCGTCATTGCGGATCGCAAGCTGCAGATGACGTGGGATGATGCGCGTCTTCTTGTTGTCACGGGCGGCGTTTCCTGCCAACTCGAGAACTTCAGCGGCCAGATATTCCATCACGGCGGCCAGATATACCGGCGCTCCGGCACCGACACGTTCGGCATAGTTGCCCTTACGCAGCAGCCGATGGATACGACCAACCGGGAATTGCAAACCGGCACGATTCGAGCGGGACTTTGCCTTTCCCTTAACTTTTCCTCCTTTGCCACGGCCAGACATGGTTATGCTGCTTTATTGATGCTAAACTCAACTCTGTGTGCGTCTTGCGCTCTCGCAGGTTCAATTCCCAGACTAGCGTAAAACGGGACGTTCTCCGGTTTATATATGGCCGCCAGATACGACCCGAAGCAGTCGAGCTGTCGAGGGTCGGCACGGCACCCAGTTAAAAGCGGGTTCCGGCCCGCAGGGAACCCCTAGTTTCGAGAGAACAACGATTCCGTACGCTTCGTGTATCGCGCTCACATCTCCCGAGTTTTGTTGTACCAGCAGCAGCAGCATCTTTGCATCTTAGCATCGAAATGGCACCGAAAACCAGCGGAAAAGCCGCCAAGAAGTCCGGAAAGGCTCAGAAGAACATTTCTAAGTCGGACAAAAAAAAGAAAAGGAAGACCCGCAAGGAAAGCTATGCCATCTACATCTACAAGGTGCTGAAGCAAGTCCCACCCGGACACTGGCATTTCGTCCAAGGGCGATGAGCATCATGAATAGCTTCGTCAACGACATCTCGAGCGCATTGCCGCCGAGGCGTCCCGACTGGCGCACTACAACAAGCGCTCGACGATCACGTCCCGCGAAATCCAAACCGCGGTCCGTCTGCTCCTGCCCGGTGAGCTGGCCAAGCACGCCGTCTCCGAAGGCACGAAAGGCCGTCACCAAGTACACCAGCTCGAAGTAAGCTAACGCGCTGTTCAAAACGACGACGAAAGCCACCAAACAAAAAAAAAAACGGTCCTTTTCAGGACCACAACTATTGCTTTGCAAGAGAATTGTTCTGCTGTGCTCATATGTGTTATGTTTGTGCGATCGTGTACCCAAGCCCCTTTCCTATCGCTTACGCTTCTATCAAATTCAACAAATCAATTCAAATTGTTCGCCTACTATTTGTTTCATGTGTTTCGAGGATATGAGGAGTGCCATCCGTTCGTTGCACATCCGTAGCCTAAAACAGAAAAGAAATCATTTCATTAAAAGACCAACAAGCTGCTATGCTTACCATCTCCGGAGGACGCTTTCCATCATTTCGGTAGCGCCGAGATTGTTGTCGTCGTCAAGAGAGCATTATTATCATATATACACACACACACCGTTCAGTTCTTTAGTAGAGGAGAGTTGGGTTTCTCGTACATTTGCTGAAACGGTAGATGGAAGGACATCGTCGTTAAAGTATACATCGTATAGGATATTCCCCCTTTGAGAAGCAAGCGATCGTGCCTGGTGTCCGCGAACGAATACGGTCGCTCACCGGCTCCTCAGAACTCATCCGGCAGTAGCTTTCATTGGCCAGAAAACGCTTAGAAATTTGCCGCTTGGTTCGCTTTGGCTTCCTCTCATTTGCTATGATCTCCCTGCTGTGGAAAACCAACGAAGCTCGGAAAGCATGCTCCCCTTTTTTACTCGGTTTCCAAACTATACTTCGATCGTCTGAGCATGCTAGCCGAAGCGTTAGCGTACGGCACAAGCACACGTGGTATCATCACCATCGGGTCGGGTTCAAGTCTCGACTGAGTCGCACTGCGTAGCACAGCTACGTGAGTCTAAGTTCAAGTCATATAGAAAGCTCTAGCAAAGCCGCGGGCTTTTGACCGTTCGTTGGCTTGTGGTTGAGCCAGCCATTTCCCAAGAACAAACGTGTATGATCTGAGAGGTGAACACGTGCGATATCCTCTTAACCACGCGTTGACCGTTACGCTTACGGTGTTGAGTTGGCAGCAGGTCTAGCTGTTTTGTCATACAGTGTTCGATGGCCATGGATTACGGGAAATCCTTTTATAGAGTAGTCTTCGGTTGTATGTGAAACAACCCAATCAATCTTCTTCTTCTTTACTGGCCCGATCATTGAAGTCCTGTGTACAAAACAATCAATCAATATTCAGTCAGCTGCCTCTTGTCATGTGGTTTGTGTAATCTGCTCTGATGCTCCTTGCATGTAAGGAAAGGTTCGCCGTCGTTTCACTATCGTTTACCGGCCCCTACAAATAAAAGCACGAATTGTTTAAAAAAAATCGTCTAACCTAATCTGCAGCATACATACCATACCATACCATACTAGCCGCTCGGCACCCAGGCGCACAGAGAATTTGAGCTTCTTCTTCAGCTTCGTTCAGCTTCAATTGGCATTGGCAATCACAACTTTGTTTGGTCCTAAGCATCGATGCCGTACATCCAACCTGACACTCCATACAATCAATACAATTGTCACACACAGTGGCGAAATGTAAAAAAACAAAGCCACCCTATGTTTATGCTAGTGCCGTTTGACGTTTGCATGGTGATTTTTTTGGGTACTGTCCACATTGCGCACGAATTGTGACTAGCAGCTAGCTACACTCGCAGGCGTCCCTTTTGCACACACGCACACGTTTCCTGGCGTGTCTATGGGCACGAATGATTTCCAGTAGAAACCATACACACACGCACGCACGCGTGCCAATTCTTGCCAACCTTCGCACTGATGATCGGAACAAAAGAGCAACACGCGTTGCGCGTTGTTCCTGGAAGAAACTTCGCCGTGGGTAGCCCACGACGCACACGTAATGTATCGACATGCGCACGCGCACAGCACAATCGCTATCACCTGTGGCTGCTTTTTCCAGTTCCAACAAACACGCACATTTTAAGTACTTTTCCGGTGAAAGAAGCTCCCAGCTCTCAGAAACAAAGGTATCCCTACCGATAGTTACACACACACACACACGCGCGCGCGCACACACACATCCTGTCACACTACTTGCGGCTGGCGGACGTCCGATCCCGTTCAAGTGCTGCGTACTAATGACACTTCCTTGTTTGCGTTGCGCCCGTAGTAGAGTGAGACAACCAAAGCAAAGCAGGATAACAGGTGAACTCGTGAGCGTAATGCAGCCAATATGGCAATTAATCGATGAATTTGTATATTGATTCGATGAACAGCGGAATAAAGCACGGTTGATACTATTTTTTTTTTTCGTGGAGTATTTGGATTCATATCACACTCATTTTTTTGTTATGAAAAAGTTAGCCGGAGGGGCATTATCACGGACCTGCCAGGGGGCATTATCACGGACAGAACGGAAACGCGAATTAGAGAAAATGCAAAGCCATCCAGGGTCACCTAGAATGGAACGAATGGATGGGGATGGGCTCGACATGATGTATCTTATTAACAACGTGCGTGCCATGTCAGTCAAAAGGTGACTGACGGCAGCTTTTCCACATTTCCATATCACCCCTTTTTGGGGTGACGGCAAAAATGCTTCATATTAAAATGCCATTTTCGTATATTTAGAACAGCTATTATTCCCACTTATCACATTTATGACCAAACAGAAATACGAAGGAACGCAAAAAAAGCCAACAATTCATCGGAAATTCCTCCAAAATTTCAAACGTAGAACTTGAAGAATTAGAGCCGGTGCAACCGTGGCTCTGACGTATGAGCTCGAAGAATCGCTAGAATCGTAGCATTTTGTGCACTTAATGGGCATTTAATGAACGGATTTAAAACTTTCATTGATAATTTTATTCTTGACTTTTATTCTTTTTGATAATTTTATTCTTTGAATTGAGCTAAATAAGTTTCTTATCTTACAAATAAAAATGACCCAAAAGGGATGACACAAATTCATCAAACTCTTTTTGATCCTTTCGGTATGATATGGTGGAAGCTGCGTGTCCCACAGCCAAAAACGTTTGGCGACATGGCGACATGACACCGTATTATCTCCACTCAACAGCATCGCTGCGAGTCCACTCAAAGTCACAGTGTAAGTTTTGAGTAACAGCATGTTTAGACCAGAGTTTTTGAAACCAATTGGGTATCATCACCATTTTGCCTGGTAGAAAATGTAACAAAAAAAGGCCCGTTTATTGTTGTACATTGCAGCGTGTCTTTGAGCACTCGAACTATAGAATCACTCCACATCAATCAGTTGCCTAACGTTTGTATTTGGTGTATGACGCGCAACTTTACTTACAAAATTCAAATTCAGTGTTTCATTAAGCGCAATTGAACCTGCAAATTGATTGAGCACGACTTGGTGACATATCCCGTTCAAGCATAGCCTTGCAGTTTGCTAGGTCCTTTGCCGCAGCTTCGCATTGAAAAATCTGATCCATCCACCCCAATTGCTATGTTCGTGTGCGCCTGGATCTGAGCTGACTTTCATTGTCGAACACCTTGCAGGTGAATCTCGAATCCTCAATGGGGAACAAAGGGGGGCTCCCATATAAACCAAAAGTTGACAAATTGTTGACTGAACAGGATTTATAAATCTGTTTGTAAAGAAGCCAAACCGTCCTTTGGAGACACCCTGACAAATGATATCTGATTTGACCTAAACATTGCGTATACGCTTCTTAAAACTCTCTATACAAAATGTGATGAAGTATAAGTTTCCCGGTTTGGTATATCCTTTTAGCATAAAATATTCACCTCGGAGTAAAAATGTCGTCGAAATCAACTCTAATTTTATCACCTAATTCAGTGAAAAAAACTATAAACTTTGAATCGAATTCTTTGCACTACCTACGGAGAATACTACGATAAAGTTATGTTAAAATTCAAAAACATTGTATTCTTTGATATTAAAAAACAACGATGTAGTTTTTAAGTAATTTTCTGAAACACTGAGCCATTTATCAGCACGTTTTTAACAACACACTAAAATAAAAACGGGTGACAATTTGTTCATAATCATTTTTTCGAAATCGAAAGACTGCAAAGGGGTTGAAATCAAAACAAACATTTAAATCTTTAATTTATAAATAAAAATAAATCAATCAAAATATGTTTAATGCTTCGCTCTCCTCTTCGCAATGTCAACATTTGCGACAACAATAACAACATACATCAACAATGTTTTTGTTTGTACTAGAAGGCAAACAATCCTTGCAAATATATCTGCATGGCAAATTGGATTGCTAAAATTGGTCTATAGTTCTGTTTGTTCTAGCGCGTTTTATCTATTTTGTACTTGGCAAAATCTAGTGTACAGTCAAACGTCAGAGTAAAAACAAATTATTTGTATTTAAACACAAAGCTTTACGATCATCGATGCAATAGATCATATTGTTGACATTAAACTTTACATCCAAAAAAAAGGAAAAAAGGGCAAATAGAGCACAGCAGAGCATAGAACAAACAGTACGGACAAATACTACGGTCCTACGGGGCGGTTTAAACGTCAAATTTTCCTCAACCCTACTCGGTAATGATCGTAACACCGTCAAAGTCAATGCCAATATTGGCAAATACTTAATAGAAAGGGTGAAAAAAAATCATACTTTCAGTGGTTCAGTGCTTCAATGATACAACTCTTGGCCAACAATAATTTTTATCTGGAAATACGACGTTTTCATAATGCAGCTGTACGATCAGGCTCCGATGGAAGGACCGGTCATTTGTTCGCGCAGCTTGCTTTGGTTGCCGCACACCAAGTCATGGCGAGAGCGCATTGCTCGTCGTACGCCACCTCTCACTCTCTTGCAAACGCAGCGCCCGGGCGATGACGTCAACGGTACGCCAGCGGGCCCTGCTGGTCGACCGGGTGTTAGCCGCGAACAGTTTTTTCCATTTTTCGGACAAAAGGCACCATTTGCACCCATATGCGTAGAGCAGTTAATTGTTCATTCGATTTTTCTCGATTTTTAGCTGCATCAAAAATTTTCACCATTTTCCTCGTCCGGGACCCCCTTTTCCTATACGTCTTCGACAGTAAGCGTCGGGAAACTTGCTTCAACAATTCTTTCCAATCGACAATTGGTGGTCCTGAAAAGGACCGTTTTTTTTTTTGTGGGTGTTTTGTGGGACCGACCGATCGACCGAACCGACTTAAGCACGCTCGCCACGGATACGACGCGCCAGCTGGATGTCCTTTGGCATGATGGTAACACGCTTGGCGTGAATCGCGCACAGATTCGTGTCCTCGAACAGACCGACCAAGTACGCCTCGCTGGCCTCCTGCAGCGCCATCACGGCCGAGCTCTGGAAGCGCAGATCGGTCTTGAAGTCCTGGGCGATCTCACGCACCAGCCGCTGGAAGGGCAGCTTGCGGATCAGCAGTTCGGTCGACTTCTGGTAGCGACGGATCTCGCGCAGCGCGACCGTACCGGGGCGGTAACGATGGGGCTTCTTCACACCACCAGTGGCCGGGGCACTCTTGCGCGCTGCCTTGGTGGCGAGCTGCTTGCGGGGAGCCTTTCCTCCGGTTGACTTGCGGGCAGTTTGCTTGGTACGGGCCATCTCTTAGTTGGTTGGTTGGTTGCTTGGATGCTGCGCTGCTGGAACCGTTTCCTCTGAGTATAAGCACTGAAATAACGCGCAAAACAGCTAGACGTCTCCTTTATAAAAGCTTCGCTGTGTATGCGTGTACACACACACATACAAACACACGTAAGCCACAACTACACGCTCATTCGACAGCATCTTTAAATAGGCGAAAGCCGGTAAAACTGCTAACATTCTAACACCAACCTCAACAGAGTGCGCATCGATCGTGCGATTGACCATCGATCCGATTAACCGAAGAGAACCGAATCATGACCGGACGCGGCAAGGGAGGCAAAGGATTGGGCAAAGGAGGAGCCAAGCGTCACCGTAAAGTGTTACGTGATAACATCCAGGGCATCACCAAGCCAGCCATCCGCCGTCTGGCGCGCCGTGGTGGTGTCAAGCGCATCTCCGGTCTCATCTACGAGGAAACCCGTGGTGTGCTGAAGGTGTTCCTGGAGAACGTCATCCGTGACGCGGTCACGTACACCGAGCACGCCAAGCGCAAAACCGTCACCGCGATGGATGTCGTTTACGCGCTCAAGCGCCAGGGACGCACGCTCTACGGTTTTGGAGGTTAAGTCGCCAGCAGCAGCAACCGCCGCTACCATCACACATACAAAACGGTCCTTTTCAGGACCACAACTAGCATTTTGTCAAAGAATTATATCGCTCTCTATCGCTTTCGCTAGGACCACATGCTAGCTAGCATTTTGCAGCTACGTGAAAATTCCAAGTCATATTTGCCATGACCAACTAACACAGCCAACGTACTACCCACGAAAGACTCAAATCTACCCAAATTGCTTGCAGGTCAATGTTTTTTGTAGGATCGTTATTCCTGCAGGATACCGGGTACGAATTCATGTGGGCTTAACTGGATGTGGGACTGGCATAGTACGGCCCCCGCCTGTATTTTGTATTGGTGTATATTTCACACTTTAGTGTTGCCAACTTAATCTAGATTCCTACTCTTTACTCAGTATCTGCTTTAGGGGTGGCTCTGAGCCTTATAACTTTTATTTGCTGTCTGCAGAAGCCCGCTTAGTTTTATTTTTTTTCTCAGTTTTATATCAACATCCCTGCGACTGAAACGTTCTTTCTGTACTGTGCTATGCTACACTTCTTTTCCTAATGACTTTTGTCGCCCTGAAAAGGACGGTTTTTGCTTTGGGGTGTACGATGCCGATACGATCGATCGTGGCGACTCAGACTTAGGCCTTCTTCTCAGTTTTCTTCGGCAACAACACGGCCTGGATGTTGGGAAGGACGCCACCCTGGGCGATAGTCACTCCCGACAGCAGTTTGTTCAACTCCTCGTCATTGCGGATCGCAAGCTGCAGATGACGTGGGATGATGCGCGTCTTCTTGTTGTCACGGGCGGCGTTTCCTGCCAACTCGAGAACTTCAGCGGCCAGATATTCCATCACGGCGGCCAGATATACCGGCGCTCCGGCACCGACACGTTCGGCATAGTTGCCCTTACGCAGCAGCCGATGGATACGACCAACCGGGAATTGCAAACCGGCACGATTCGAGCGGGACTTTGCCTTTCCCTTAACTTTTCCTCCTTTGCCACGGCCAGACATGGTTATGCTGCTTTATTGATGCTAAACTCAACTCTGTGTGCGTCTTGCGCTCTCGCAGGTTCAATTCCCAGACTAGCGTAAAACGGGACGTTCTCCGGTTTATATATGGCCGCCAGATACGACCCGAAGCAGTCGAGCTGTCGAGGGTCGGCACGGCACCCAGTTAAAAGCGGGTTCCGGCCCGCAGGGAACCCCTAGTTTCGAGAGAACAACGATTCCGTACGCTTCGTGTATCGCGCTCACATCTCCCGAGTTTTGTTGTACCAGCAGCAGCAGCATCTTTGCATCTTAGCATCGAAATGGCACCGAAAACCAGCGGAAAAGCCGCCAAGAAGTCCGGAAAGGCTCAGAAGAACATTTCTAAGTCGGACAAAAAAAAGAAAAGGAAGACCCGCAAGGAAAGCTATGCCATCTACATCTACAAGGTGCTGAAGCAAGTCCACCCGGACACTGGCATTTCGTCCAAGGCGATGAGCATCATGAATAGCTTCGTCAACGACATCTTCGAGCGCATTGCCGCCGAGGCGTCCCGACTGGCGCACTACAACAAGCGCTCGACGATCACGTCCCGCGAAATCCAAACCGCGGTCCGTCTGCTCCTGCCCGGTGAGCTGGCCAAGCACGCCGTCTCCGAAGGCACGAAGGCCGTCACCAAGTACACCAGCTCGAAGTAAGCTAACGCGCTGTTCAAAACGACGACGAAAGCCACCAAACAAAAAAAAACGGTCCTTTTCAGGACCACAACTATTGCTTTGCAAGAGAATTGTTCTGCTGTGCTCATATGTGTTATGTTTGTGCGATCGTGTACCCAAGCCCCTTTCCTATCGCTTACGCTTCTATCAAATTCAACAAATCAATTCAAATTGTTCGCCTACTATTTGTTTCATGTGTTTCGAGGATATGAGGAGTGCCATCCGTTCGTTGCACATCCGTAGCCTAAAACAGAAAAGAAATCATTTCATTAAAAGACCAACAAGCTGCTATGCTTACCATCTCCGGAGGACGCTTTCCATCATTTCGGTAGCGCCGAGATTGTTGTCGTCGTCAAGAGAGCATTATTATCATATATACACACACACACCGTTCAGTTCTTTTAGTAGAGGAGAGTTGGGTTTCTCGTACATTTGGCTGAAACGGTAGATGGAAGGACATCGTCGTTAAAAGTATACATCGTATAGGATATTCCCCTTTGAGAAGCAAGCGATCGTGCCTGGTGTCGCGAACGAATACGGTCGCTCACCGGCTCCTCAGAACTCATCCGGCAGTAGCTTTCATTGGCCAGAAAACGCTTAGAAATTTGCCGCTTGGTTCGCTTTGGCTTCCTCTCATTTGCTATGATCTCCCTGCTGTGGAAAACCAACGAAGCTCGGGAAAGCATGCTCCCCTTTTTTACTCGGTTTCCAAACTATACTTCGATCGTCTGAGCATGCTAGCCGAAGCGTTAGCGTACGGCACAAGCACACGTGGTATCATCACCATCGGGTCGGGTTCAAGTCTCGACTGAGTCGCACTGCGTAGCACAGCTACGTGAGTCTAAGTTCAAGTCATATAGAAAGCTCTAGCAAAGCCGCGGGCTTTTGACCGTTCGTTGGCTTGTGGTTGAGCCAGCCATTTCCCAAGAACAAACGTGTATGATCTGAGAGGTGAACACGTGCGATATCCTCTTAACCACGCGTTGACCGTTACGCTTACGGTGTTGAGTTGGCAGCAGGTCTAGCTGTTTTGTCATACAGTGTTCGATGGCCATGGATTACGGGAAATCCTTTTATAGAGTAGTCTTCGGTTGTATGTGAAACAACCCAATCAATCTTCTTCTTCTTTACTGGCCCGATCATTGAAGTCCTGTGTACAAAACAATCAATCAATATTCAGTCAGCTGCCTCTTGTCATGTGGTTTGTGTAATCTGCTCTGATGCTCCTTGCATGTAAGGAAAGGTTCGCCGTCGTTTCACTATCGTTTACCGGCCCCTACAAATAAAAGCACGAATTGTTTAAAAAAAATCGTCTAACCTAATCTGCAGCATACATACCATACCATACCATACTAGCCGCTCGGCACCCAGGCGCACAGAGAATTTGAGCTTCTTCTTCAGCTTCGTTCAGCTTCAATTGGCATTGGCAATCACAACTTTGTTTGGTCCTAAGCATCGATGCCGTACATCCAACCTGACACTCCATACAATCAATACAATTGTCACACACAGTGGCGAAATGTAAAAAAACAAAGCCACCCTATGTTTATGCTAGTGCCGTTTGACGTTTGCATGGTGATTTTTTTGGGTACTGTCCACATTGCGCACGAATTGTGACTAGCAGCTAGCTACACTCGCAGGCGTCCCTTTTGCACACACGCACACGTTTCCTGGCGTGTCTATGGGCACGAATGATTTCCAGTAGAAACCATACACACACGCACGCACGCGTGCCAATTCTTGCCAACCTTCGCACTGATGATCGGAACAAAAGAGCAACACGCGTTGCGCGTTGTTCCTGGAAGAAACTTCGCCGTGGGTAGCCCACGACGCACACGTAATGTATCGACATGCGCACGCGCACAGCACAATCGCTATCACCTGTGGCTGCTTTTTCCAGTTCCAACAAACACGCACATTTTAAGTACTTTTCCGGTGAAAGAAGCTCCCAGCTCTCAGAAACAAAGGTATCCCTACCGATAGTTACACACACACACACACGCGCGCGCGCACACACACATCCTGTCACACTACTTGCGGCTGGCGGACGTCCGATCCCGTTCAAGTGCTGCGTACTAATGACACTTCCTTGTTTGCGTTGCGCCCGTAGTAGAGTGAGACAACCAAAGCAAAGCAGGATAACAGGTGAACTCGTGAGCGTAATGCAGCCAATATGGCAATTAATCGATGAATTTGTATATTGATTCGATGAACAGCGGAATAAAGCACGGTTGATACTATTTTTTTTTTTCGTGGAGTATTTGGATTCATATCACACTCATTTTTTTGTTATGAAAAAGTTAGCCGGAGGGGCATTATCACGGACCTGCCAGGGGGCATTATCACGGACAGAACGGAAACGCGAATTAGAGAAAATGCAAAGCCATCCAGGGTCACCTAGAATGGAACGAATGGATGGGGATGGGCTCGACATGATGTATCTTATTAACAACGTGCGTGCCATGTCAGTCAAAAGGTGACTGACGGCAGCTTTTCCACATTTCCATATCACCCCTTTTTGGGGTGACGGCAAAAATGCTTCATATTAAAATGCCATTTTCGTATATTTAGAACAGCTATTATTCCCACTTATCACATTTATGACCAAACAGAAATACGAAGGAACGCAAAAAAAGCCAACAATTCATCGGAAATTCCTCCAAAATTTCAAACGTAGAACTTGAAGAATTAGAGCCGGTGCAACCGTGGCTCTGACGTATGAGCTCGAAGAATCGCTAGAATCGTAGCATTTTGTGCACTTAATGGGCATTTAATGAACGGATTTAAAACTTTCATTGATAATTTTATTCTTGACTTTTATTCTTTTTGATAATTTTATTCTTTGAATTGAGCTAAATAAGTTTCTTATCTTACAAATAAAAATGACCCAAAAGGGATGACACAAATTCATCAAACTCTTTTTGATCCTTTCGGTATGATATGGTGGAAGCTGCGTGTCCCACAGCCAAAAACGTTTGGCGACATGGCGACATGACACCGTATTATCTCCACTCAACAGCATCGCTGCGAGTCCACTCAAAGTCACAGTGTAAGTTTTGAGTAACAGCATGTTTAGACCAGAGTTTTTGAAACCAATTGGGTATCATCACCATTTTGCCTGGTAGAAAATGTAACAAAAAAAGGCCCGTTTATTGTTGTACATTGCAGCGTGTCTTTGAGCACTCGAACTATAGAATCACTCCACATCAATCAGTTGCCTAACGTTTGTATTTGGTGTATGACGCGCAACTTTACTTACAAAATTCAAATTCAGTGTTTCATTAAGCGCAATTGAACCTGCAAATTGATTGAGCACGACTTGGTGACATATCCCGTTCAAGCATAGCCTTGCAGTTTGCTAGGTCCTTTGCCGCAGCTTCGCATTGAAAAATCTGATCCATCCACCCCAATTGCTATGTTCGTGTGCGCCTGGATCTGAGCTGACTTTCATTGTCGAACACCTTGCAGGTGAATCTCGAATCCTCAATGGGGAACAAAGGGGGGCTCCCATATAAACCAAAAGTTGACAAATTGTTGACTGAACAGGATTTATAAATCTGTTTGTAAAGAAGCCAAACCGTCCTTTGGAGACACCCTGACAAATGATATCTGATTTGACCTAAACATTGCGTATACGCTTCTTAAAACTCTCTATACAAAATGTGATGAAGTATAAGTTTCCCGGTTTGGTATATCCTTTTAGCATAAAATATTCACCTCGGAGTAAAAATGTCGTCGAAATCAACTCTAATTTTATCACCTAATTCAGTGAAAAAAACTATAAACTTTGAATCGAATTCTTTGCACTACCTACGGAGAATACTACGATAAAGTTATGTTAAAATTCAAAAACATTGTATTCTTTGATATTAAAAAACAACGATGTAGTTTTTAAGTAATTTTCTGAAACACTGAGCCATTTATCAGCACGTTTTTAACAACACACTAAAATAAAAACGGGTGACAATTTGTTCATAATCATTTTTTCGAAATCGAAAGACTGCAAAGGGGTTGAAATCAAAACAAACATTTAAATCTTTAATTTATAAATAAAAATAAATCAATCAAAATATGTTTAATGCTTCGCTCTCCTCTTCGCAATGTCAACATTTGCGACAACAATAACAACATACATCAACAATGTTTTTGTTTGTACTAGAAGGCAAACAATCCTTGCAAATATATCTGCATGGCAAATTGGATTGCTAAAATTGGTCTATAGTTCTGTTTGTTCTAGCGCGTTTTATCTATTTTGTACTTGGCAAAATCTAGTGTACAGTCAAACGTCAGAGTAAAAACAAATTATTTGTATTTAAACACAAAGCTTTACGATCATCGATGCAATAGATCATATTGTTGACATTAAACTTTACATCCAAAAAAAAGGAAAAAAGGGCAAATAGAGCACAGCAGAGCATAGAACAAACAGTACGGACAAATACTACGGTCCTACGGGGCGGTTTAAACGTCAAATTTTCCTCAACCCTACTCGGTAATGATCGTAACACCGTCAAAGTCAATGCCAATATTGGCAAATACTTAATAGAAAGGGTGAAAAAAAATCATACTTTCAGTGGTTCAGTGCTTCAATGATACAACTCTTGGCCAACAATAATTTTTATCTGGAAATACGACGTTTTCATAATGCAGCTGTACGATCAGGCTCCGATGGAAGGACCGGTCATTTGTTCGCGCAGCTTGCTTTGGTTGCCGCACACCAAGTCATGGCGAGAGCGCATTGCTCGTCGTACGCCACCTCTCACTCTCTTGCAAACGCAGCGCCCGGGCGATGACGTCAACGGTACGCCAGCGGGCCCTGCTGGTCGACCGGGTGTTAGCCGCGAACAGTTTTTTCCATTTTTCGGACAAAAGGCACCATTTGCACCCATATGCGTAGAGCAGTTAATTGTTCATTCGATTTTTCTCGATTTTTAGCTGCATCAAAAATTTTCACCATTTTCCTCGTCCGGGACCCCCTTTTCCTATACGTCTTCGACAGTAAGCGTCGGGAAACTTGACCTTGAAATGACCTTCAAAATTTACGACTTGAATTTGCTGTACGACTGGGCCACACCCAGTACAAGCCTTTCTTACATCAGCTGTTGCGATGTCGAATGAAATGGCACTATGGTATTTCTCATGCGTATTCGCTCGCTCATTGATGTGACGCTTACGGTGAGTCACGATTCGCTACCGATATATACTGTCTCTGTTGCTTTTCGGTGTTTTGCACGGTTCGCGCACGACCATTCTGTTGAAAATATATTATAATTATATTAAAGAAAGACACTAAATCAAGCTTGAGAATATAATCCGCTATTAAAATTAAGGAAAATCGAATATGAAATTGTATCAAACATCAACTAACCAACATGAAATTCAATTTTTGGGGTGAATATACTTTTTTTCTCATTTAGTTGTATCCATTGTTTTTACGTGATTCCTATCGTCGTCTTTCAAGGTTTTCTATTTCATTTAATTCATCTTTCTCTGTTGATCTTGACACAATTTATCCAATTGGCTATATCGTGCCTTTTCAAACTGTCCTGCATTCCTTTTTTAACAAATCTACCGTTTAAACCATCTTAGCTATCAAGGAAAGGATTATTTATCAAATCCTTTCTTCTCTTTTTGTTTTACAGCTACCATTTCTCTTCATACTCTTCGCTTCGTATGACCAACACGTTCTTACCAAAAAATTTCTCCCTAAACTTTCGCATCTTTCACGTTATGAATTTAGTAAAACCTATTTTTTATGCCTAGTGTTTTCCGCTTAAACTCTTTCGAAAATCCTTTTTTATCACTACCATTTTTCTTGGATGCGTCATATCAATTTATTTGCATAACAATGAAGAAAAGTAGCATGTGGTTCCATTTTGAGCATGTATGACGATCAAATTCTTTCTACTTTTCTATCTCTTATTCTTATTTCGTTACTGATGCTGCCCGCAAACAATTTTCCATTTCTTTTATATTTCATCTGTATTGCTGTTACTTTCAAAAGGCCATTCCATGTTCGTAAACATTACGCTCTGAAATCCATATTCAAATTTATTACACCAACCACATTTCCAACGTAACTCAACACAATTTAAAATTGAATCTTACTGAAAAAAAGGGCATAGCGTTATGTACAACAATATGTTGAAAAATATTTTACACTTTTAAATTTTGACATGCGTGGAGTTGAGTTTCTAATTGCAGTTTAGTGTCTAAATAAACGGTAGAAGAGAGAAAAGTTGCAGGAAACTGAACTGTTTGTTGACGTCTTTACATTTTTGTGAATTTCTTTTATTCTGGAAATGGAAATTCCTTTCCCGTCCATAATGTAAAAGTTACTCGTTAGAAAGAATAAACAAAAAAACATTTGTATCGATGAGCGATTTTTGAACATTCCAATAAATAAAGGTTGCATACCGCTGTTTCCGCATTGGAGAATATGATATTTTGCTACTTGTTGCTTAAGGCGTACATGAAAAGTTGTTGTTAAATTAGACGATATTTGTTATTTTGGGCATTTTTTATTCCAATTTTCTGAATAGGTATTGTATGCCCTCCACCAATTTGCTTCCACCCGGGAGAGCTACAACGTCACCATTCTAATTTTCCAGTAAATATGGACATTTTAAGGAATTTGCCTCATTTCATTTAAATCGGGCATGATTGCTATGCTTGACCATATTTTCCAATACTCTAATAGAAAGAGCTCGTATGGGAGCTCTTGTTTTTAAAATTTTGTGTAAAAAGAATCATCCTCACCTAAAATCATCCGGACCAAGCTTTATTGCTATGACTGAATTATTTTCTTTGTGATACCGACAGGATGTTCTTTGGAAACCTCCCTTTGTTTCGCACTGGCGTAGATGAATTTTCGTCGCACTATGAATAGGAAGAAGCATTTGTACTGTGTTTCAATCGAATTGGAAGCCATATGTATTTTTCAATAACTTTTCTGTGTTTGGTAGAGGGAGAGGATTATGCGCTTGTAGAACTGGAATTTTGAAAGTCTTTGTATTGAGTGATAAAATTTTAGTTGATTTCGACGACATATGTACTTCACAGTGATATTTAATGATGAAAAGATATACCAAACCGGGAAACTTAAACTTCATCACATATTGTATAGAGAATTTTAAGAAATGCATACGCAATATTTAGGTTAAATCAATGTCGTTTGTATTTTCAACGATTTTCAATTACTGTGAAAGGAAATGTATGGAAGACCCCCTACTCTTTTATTCTCTGAGGGGGCAGAAGGGTTAGGCTTTTTACAAACAGATTTAAAAAAACATGTTCAGACAAATTGGTCATCGTTTGAATTTTGTATAGCAATTAACAGACCTACATATTATTTCATAATGAGGGCAGCGAATGGTATAGAACAGGGGTCTCCAAACTTTTTAGATGGCGGGCCGCTCTGAGTGGAATAGCCGCAGCTGAGGGCCATCATCTGCAAAAATAATATAGCATTCAATTTGGATGGTGAAGGGAGGGTGGCGGAGAGGGTGATGTCCGATGTGGTTGTTTGAGAAAATAATTATAATTTTAGATAATGAAATAGCTGAATTGAAAAAATTTTATAAAATAGGTTCAATGCAAAATTATACTCACAATATTTGTTCTTTATTCCTGTCTTTATAGTTCTTTATTTTACATTGCCACTGTATTTCACATTGTCTTGATTTCTTAAGTTTAGTTTTAGTTTTAGTTGAATTCAATTTGTACTTTTCTGTATTTATCTTTTGAAACTAATGCGAATGATGGCATTGCTTCTTGGATGCTGTAATTGCGGATAATTCGGGTTTCAAATTTGACGTTCCTATCGTCAGTATAGATTCCATGTGTTTGTCCGTTAAGTTGGATCTCAAATTATTCTTTACGAATTTCATTCGAGAAAATGTTTGTTCATACAAATATGGTGTTCCGAATAGTGAAATGTACTTACATGCAAAATCTCTCATGTTTGGAAAATCTTTTTTCGGCAAAAATTTGTATAAATCAATTAGTCCTTCTTTGAATTTATCTTTCAGGTTATCATTCGCTTGAATTTCGATGACCTCCAACTGCAATTCATTGGGACAATCCAAAACAACGTTATCGAATGGATTTTGAAAAATTCTAATTTCTGAAGCCTTTTCGACTACTTCAGAAAACCTTTCACTGAACTGCTTTTGTAGGTTGGTTCTTAAATCAAATGCATAATCAACTGGGAATTCTGCCTTTGCTTGTCCTTTAAATTTTTGACACTCTGGAAAATGTGTTAAGTTTATTATCTGTAGCTGTTCTAAAAATAACCTGAGTTTTAGTCTGAATGCCTTAATATGAGTGTACAAATCGGAAATAAGATTGTCCTGTCCTTGAAGTTTAAGATTCAGTAAATTCAAGTGAGTTGTTATGTCTGCTGCAAATGCCAATTTCCAAAGCCAGTTTTCATCACGTAGCAACGGTTCTGGTTTGCCCTTTGTTTCTAAAAACTCCGTAACATCCTTTCTTATTTCAAGCATTCTTGTTAAATGTTTTCCACAACTTAACCATCGTACTGCTGTGTAATAAGGCATATCTGGAAAATCTGATTCATTGTCTTTCAACAAGCTTCTAAACTGTCTATGATGCAGACCGTGTGATCGAATGAAATTCACTATTTTAACTACGGGATGAAGTACACAGCTAATATCTAAATATTTAGCGCACAACGCTTGCTGGTGAATCATACAGTGGATGAACATAGGCTGAGGGACATTTCTTTTTTTGCACTCCTCCTTCACTAGTCCAACCAAACCTTTTTTAATACCACTCATATTTTTTCCTCCATCAACAGTTAAATAACTAAAATTACTCCAATCTAAATTGTATTCCGAAAAAGTTTTAACCAGCTTGGCGAAAATACACACACACCGATGGCTCACGCTCGGCGTCGACTCCAATCGATGGGATTAAATTTGCTGCGCCTTTTTGTACGCATTGAAGCGAGAGCGAATGTGCCAATTTTAGTGAATCGTACTCTGTTAGCTCGGATATTGCATAAAACAATCGTGGAAAAATAGTGCTCTCACTGCATTCACTGCCGTGTGCATAAGCGATGTGCGAGTTAACCCGTATCAACTGGGTCGGAGCCATTCGTAAGCAACCCGGAGTCGAGCAGAAGGTGAACGATTCCGATAAGTACAAGAAAAACAAGTACAAGAAGATAAGTTGAAAACTTTCCTGAAATCTTCCTTTCCTGACTGAAATTACTCTTTATGTATTGTACAATGTACGAGACAAATGCTCAGAAAGGGATACCTGAGACATGTGTGTTATGCTGAAAACTGTTATTGTTGTTAACAAAATCATCGTTAAAAATCAAAATCGAAAGTTATGCGGGCCGCATGGGATTAGTATTTTGGAGACCCTTGGATTAAATCATTCATCGTTCGGTTGGTAATATGTAGGTCTTGGGCATCAGGGCTTCCTCCGATCCATTTCCAGACCGATCTTATCATATCGATGCTTCTCACTGATCGCTTTTTTGGCTTTATCTGATCAAAACTTGTGTTCAAATTTTTGATATTATGTTTCGCAATGTTAGTGAGTGATCTATTACCTAAAATTTAGATGAAAATTGAGTGGAATAGCCGCAGCTGAGGAAAAATCTATCGAAAGCTTGGCGGGCCACACGGGAGGGCCTCGCGGGCCGTAGTTTGGAGACCCCTGGTATAGAAGATGCCCGTTTTTTCTTCGGGGTAACTGAAGCTTTAGTTTCTGCTCGAAAAGTTAAAAGAAACATGTTTGTCGAATTGCGGATACTTCGGTCTTCATTTGTATTTTGCCCTCCTTTTTTGTGGTTGTGTTTTTGTGTTGTATTTTTGCCCCCTTTTTTGTGGTTGTATAGAAGCCCTTCCTTTTTTTTTGATCGGGGCTGCCGAAACTTTTGATTCTTTTGCAAAATATCAATAGATGCATTTGAGCTAAATTTCGACCAGATCTGTGTTTTTATTTTTAAGTGAATAATATTGCCTTCTTTGATAGGGGTTGTATGGGAGCCCTTATTTGTTCCCCACCGGAGCATCTAAAGATTTGGATTCTTTTATAAAATTGAAAAAGATACATGCAACCCGAATTTTAGTCAAACCGGTGGTTTTTTGTATTGTTTAGTAATTATTATAGATTTGTTGAACGGAGGAAGTTTGTATGGGAGCCCCCCTTTTTATCTCACGAGGGTGGATGAAGTTTTGAATACTTTTGCCGAATGTAAAAGAAATATGTTTGTCAAATTTCAGAAAAATTGGACATCATTTACAGATTTGAAATTTTGCCAGTATTAGATTTAAGTAATGCAAGATCTATGTATGAAATTTCAGCCAAATCGGGCACCATACATGACTTTAAGCGGATAATATTCATTTTTTAAAGGGGGTTTGTATAGGAGCCCCCCTTTGTTCCCCATTGAGATGGCTCAAATTTTGCGAGTATTACTTTTTAGTAATGAAACGTTTATGCATCCCATTTCAGCTAAATCGGACATTACTTATAATTTTAAGCGGATAATATTCACTTTTTGGAGGGGGGTTGTATGGGAGCCCCCCTTTGTTGTTCATTGAGGAGGTTGAAATTTTACCAGTATAAGTTTTAAATAATGAAACGTCTATGCACCAAATTTCAACCAAATCGGGCATCATTTGTACTTTTAAATGAATAGTCGCGAATTGGGGTTGTATGGGAGCCTCCCTTTTGGGGGCCTCTAAAAAAATTAAAAAATCAAATGCCTGAATCCGAGACCATCATACACCTATGTACCAGGTTTGGTGCAAATCGGTTCAGTGAAAACCCCATTGAAGCGCACGCATAGGCACATATATATATTTATTTATTAAATCTTCTGGCTCGAGCGGCCTACAAGACAGAACAATCAAACTACGCTTAACAAGATATATATATATATATATATATATATATATATATATATATATATATATATATATATATATATATATATATATATATATATATATATATATATATATATACACACATACAAATATTCATTTTTATTTATAAGATTTAGGTTTAATCTTTATTTAGTTTAAATTAGATGCCATTTGTGTTTTGAATGACATTATCAAGAGAGGAAATATATGGGGAATTCCCTTCTCTTTATAACCTGCAGAAGGGTTTGGATTCTTTACAAAAAAATTTTAAAAAACATATTCTCTCAAATTAGTCCTCATATAAAATTTGTGTAGGCATTAATAGCCATTTAAGTTTTTTCATAAGTAAAAAGTGGAATAGAAACGCTCTTTCCTTCATCAAGGTGACTGAAGCTTTGGTTTTCGATGCAAAAAGTAAAAAGAAGCATATTTTACAAATTTCGGTCAAATCGGTCGTCTTTTGTATCTTTATGCGAATTTTAGACATTTTTTCGATGGAAGGTTGTATAAGAGCCTCTTCGTTTCTTGACAGGGCTGGTTCAAACTTTGGAAAATTTGACTAAATTAATTTTTTGACGAAAATTTGACTTAATAAAAATGTTCTGGACAGCATTATTCAAATTTCATATCATTTCACCATCAGATCAATTAACTGTAATGATCGATTAAATCAGTAAGACATTTTATGAATTCGACGCACACAAACAAACTTAAACAGTTTGGTGTTATTTTTATCAGAAACTAAATCCGTGAACCATTTCTCAAACATTTGCTAATGATGAAAATCACATTTATATCGTCATAAGGTTTTTTGATGGATATGGCAACACCGTTCACAAACCAAAAACAAGAAAACGAAGCTGTTATAACTGAATATCTGGGGTTATTTAGTAGCCCACAAACAATAGTAGAAGGTTAAACCGTTTCTGAAACATTAAACAAGGATAAAAATCACATTAATATCGTCATAAGGACTTTTAATGGATATCGCAACATCGTTCGTAATTCAAATCCAGATGGCGAGGCTGGTACTTCTAAACACAAGGGATCATTTAGAAGCCCACAAACAACAGTAATAGATTTAAAACCAACATGTAGATCAATCGGTTTGATTGGACTGTTGAATGGTCTTGGATTTAAAAATTCAATTTGCAAGAAAATCTAATGCAACTAGCAACGTAGAACATTTTCATTCAACCTTAACCAAAATGCACAGGACTGCAGAATTCAAATTTCATATCATTTCACCATCAGCTCATATAACTGGAATGATCGTTAACATCAGTAAGAAATTTCATGAAATCGACGCACACAAACAAACTTAAACAGTTTGGTGTTATTTTTATCAGAAACTAAATCCATGAACCATTTCTCAAACATTTTCTAATGATGAAAATCACATTTATATCGTCATAAGGTCTTTCGATGGATATGGCAACACCGTTCACAAACCAAAAACAAGAAAACGAAGCTGTTATAACTGAATATCTGGGGTTATTTAGTAGCTCACAAACAATAGTAGAAGGTTAAACCGTTTCTGAAACATTAAACAAGGATAAAAATCACATTAATATCGTCATAAGGACTTTTAATAGATATCGCAACATCGTTCGTAATTCAAATCCAGATAGCAAGGCTGGAACTACTGAACACAAGGGATCATTTAGAAGCCCACATACAACAGTAATAGATTTAAAACCAACATGTAGATCAATCGGTTTGATTGGATTGTTGAATGGTCTTGGATTTGAAAATTCAATTTGCAAGAAAATCTAACGCAACTAGCAACGTAGAACATTTTCATTCAAACTTAACCAAAATGTACAGGACTGCAGAATTCAAATTTCATATCATTTCACCATCAGATCAATTAACTGTAATAATCGATTAAATCAGTAAGAAGTTTTATGAAATTGACGCACACAAACAAACTTAAACAGTTTGGTGTTATTATTATCAGAAACTAAATCCGTGAACCATTTCTCAAACATTTGCTAATGATGAAAATCACATTTATATCGTCATAAGGTCTATCGATGGATATGGCAACACCGTTCACAAACCAAAAACAAGAAAACGAAGCTGTTATAACTGAATATCTGGGGTCATTTAATAGCTCACAAACAATAGTAGAAGGTTAAACCATTTCTGAAACATTTACTAAGGATAAAAATCACATTCATATCGTCACTAGGACTTTTAATGGATATCGCAACATCGATCGTAATTCAAAACCAGATAGCGAGGCTGGTACTACTGAACACAAGGGATCATTTAGAAGCCCACATACAACAGTAATAGATTTAAAACTAACATGTAGATCAATCGGTTTGATTGGATTGTTGAATGGTCTTGGATTTGAAAATTCAATTTGCAAGAAAATCTAATGCAACTAGCAGCGTAGAACATTTTCATTCAAACTTAACCAAAATGTACAAGACTGCAGAATTCAAATTTCATATCATTTCACCATTAGATCAATTGACTGTAATAATCGATTGAATCAGTAAGAAGTTTTATGAAATTGACGCACACAAACAAACTTAAACAGTTTGGTGTTATTATTATCAGAAACTAAATCCGTGAACCATTTCTCAAACAGTTGCTAATGATGAAAATCACATTTATATCGTCATAAGGTCTATCGATGGATATGGCAACACCGTTCACAAACCAAAAACAAGAAAACGAAGCTGTTATAACTGAATATCTGGGGTCATTTAATAGCTCACAAACAATAGTAGATGGTTAAACCATTTCTGAAACATTTACTAAGGATAAAAATCACATTCATATCGTCACTAGGACTTTTAATGGATATCGCAACATCGTTCGTAATTCAAAACCAGATAGCGAGGCTGTTACTACTGAACATAAGGGATCATTTAGAAGCCCACATACAACAGTAATAGATTTAAAACTAACATGTAGATCAATTGGTTTGATTGGATTGTTGAATGGTCTTGGATTTGAAAATTCAATTTGCAAGAAAATCTAATGCAACTAGCAACGTAGAACATTTTCATTCAAACTTAACCAAAATGTACAGGACTGCAGAATTCAAATTTCATATCATTTCACCATTAGATCAATTGACTGTAATAATCGATTGAATCAGTAAGAAGTTTTATGAAATTGACGCACACAAACAAACTTAAACAGTTTGGTGTTATTATTATCAGAAACTAAATCCATGAACCATTTCTCAAACATTTGCTAATGATGAAAATCACATTTATATCGTCCTAAGGTCTTTTGATGGATATGGCAACACCGTTCACAAACCAAAAACAAGAAAACGAAGCTGTTATAACTGAATATCTGGGGTCATATAGAAGCCCACAAACAATAGTAGAAGGTTAAACCATTTCTGAAACATTTACTAAGGATAAAAATCACATTTATATCGTCACTAGGACTTTTAATGGATATCGCAACATCGTTCGTAATTCAAAACCAGATAGCGAGGCTGGTACTACTGAACACAAGGGATCATTTAGAAGCCCACATACAACAGTAATAGATTTAAAACCAACATGTAGATCAATCGGTTTGATTGGATTGTTGAATGGTCTTGGATTTGAAAATTCAATTTGCAAGAAAATCTAATGCAACTAGCAGCGTAGAACATTTTCATTCAAACTTAACCAAAATGTACAAGACTGCAGAATTCAAATTTCATATCATTTCACCATTAGATCAATTGACTGTAATAATCGATTGAATCAGTAAGAAGTTTTATGAAATTGACGCACACAAACAAACTTAAACAGTTTGGTGTTATTATTATCAGAAACTAAATCCGTGAACCATTTCTCAAACAGTTGCTAATGATGAAAATCACATTTATATCGTCATAAGGTCTTTCGATGGATATGGCAACACCGTTCCCAATCCAACACCAGAAAACGAAGCTGTTATAACTGAATACCTGGGGTCATTTAGTAGCCCACAAACAATAGTAAAAGGTTAAACCATTTCTGAAACATTAAACAAGGATAAAAATCACATTTATATCGTCACAAGGACTTTTAATTGATATCGCAACATCGTTCGTAATTCAAAACCAGATAGCGAGGCTGGTACTTCTGAACCCAAGGGATTATTTAAAAGACCACAAACAACAGTAATAGATTTAAAACCAACATGTAGATCAATCGATTTGATTGGACTGATGAATGGTCTTGGATTTGAAAATTCAATTTGCAAGAAAATCTAATGCAACTAGCAACGTAGAACATTTTCATTCAACCTTAACCGAAATGTACAGGACTGCAGAATTCAAATTTCATATCATTTCACCATCAGATCAATTGACTGTAATAAACGATTAAATCAGTAAGAAATTTTATGAAATCGACGCACACAAACAAACTGAAACAGTTTGGTGTTATTTTTATCAGAAACTAAATCCATGAACCATTTCTCAAACATTTGCAATGATGAAAATCACATTTATATCGTCATAAGGTCTTTCGATGGATATGGCAACACCGTTCACAAACCAAAAACAAGAAAACGAAGCTGTTATAACTGAATACCTGGGGTCATTTAGTAGCCCACAAACAATAGTAGAAGGTTAAACCGTTTCTGAAACATTTACTAAGGATAAAAATCACATTTATATCGTCACTAGGACTTTTAATGGATATCGCAACATCGTTCCTAATTCAAAACCAGATAGCGAGGCTGGTACTACTGAACACAAGGGATCATTTAGAAGCCCACATACAACAGTAATACATTTAAAACCAACATGTAGATCAATCGGTTTGATTGGATTGTTGAATAGTCTTGGATTTGAAAATTCAATTTGCAAGAAAATCTAATGCAACTAGCAACGTAGAACATTTTCATTCAACCTTCACCAAATGTACAGGACTGCAGAATTCAAATTTCATATCATTTCACCATTAGATCAATTGACTGTAATGATCGATTAAATCAGTAAGAAATTTTATGAAATCGACGCACACAAACAAACTTAAACAGTTTGGTGTTATTATTATCAGAAACTAAATCCATGAACCATTTCTCAAACATTAGCCAATGATGAAAATCACATTTATATCGTCATAAGGTCTTTTGATGGATATGGCAACACCGTTCACAAACCAAAAACAAGAAAACGAAGCTGTTATAACTGAATACCTGGGGTCATAAAGAAGCCCACAAACAATAGTAGAAGGTTAAACCATTTCTGAAACATTTACTAAGGATAAAAATCACATTTATATCATCACTAGGACTTTTAATGGATATCGCAACATCGTTCGTAATTCAAAACCAGATAGCGAGGCTGATACTACTGAACACATAGGATCATTTAGAAGCCCACATACAACAGTAATAGATTTAAAACCAACATGTAGATCAATCGATTTGATTGGACTGATGAATGGTCTTGGATTTGAAAATTCAATTTGCAAGAAAATCTAATGCAACTAGCAACGTAGAACATTTTCATTCAAACTTAACCGAAATGTACAGGACTGCAGAATTCAAATTTCATATCATTTCTTCATCAGATCATTTGACTGTAATGATCGATAAAATCAGTAAGAAATTTTATGAAAACGACGCACACACACAAACTTAAACAGTTTGGTGTTATTATTTTCAGAAACTAAATCCATGAACTATTTCTCAAACATTAGCTAATGATGAAAATCACATTTATATCGTCATAAGGTCTTTCGATGGATATGGCAACACCGTTCACAAACCAAAAACAAGAAAACGAAGCTGTTATAACTGAATACCTGGGGTCATTTAGTAGCCCACAAACAATAGTAGAAGGTTAAACCATTTCTGAAACATTTACTAAGGATAAAAATCACATTTATATCGTCACTAGGACTTTTAATGGATATCGCAACATCGTTACTAATTCAAAACCAGATAGCGAGGCTGATACTGTTGAACACAAGGGATCATTTAGAAGCCCACAAACAACAGTAATAGATTTAAAACTAACATGTAGATCAATCGGTTTGATTGGATTGTTGAATGGTCTTGGATTTGAAAATTCAATTTGCAAGAAAATCTAATGCAACTAGCAACGTAGAACATTTTCATTCAAACTTAACCGAAATGTACAGGACTGCAGAATTCAAATTTCATATCATTTCACCATTAGATCAATTGACTGTAATGATCGATTAAATCAGTAAGAAATTTTATGAAATCGACGCACACAAACAAATTTAAACAGTTTGGTGTTATTTTTATCAGAAACTAAATCCGTGAACCATTTCTCAAACATTTGCTAATGATGAAAATCACATTTATATCGTCATAAGGTCTTTTGATGGATATGGCAACACCGTTCCCAATCCAACACCAGAAAACGAAGCTGTTATAACTGAATACCTGGGGTCATAAAGAAGCCCACAAACAATAGTAGAAGGTTAAACCATTTCTGAAACATTTACTAAGGATAAAAATCACATTTATATCGTCACTAGGACTTTTAATGGATATCGCAACATTGTTCGTAATTCAAAACCAGATAGCGAGGCTGATACTACTGAACACAAGGGATCATTTAGAAGCCCACATACAACAGTAATAGATTTAAAACCAACATGTAGATCAATCGATTTGATTGGACTGATGAATGGTCTTGGATTTGAAAATTCAATTTGCAAGAAAATCTAATGCAACTAGCAACGTAGAACATTTTCATTCAAATTTAACCGAAATGTACAGGACTGCAGAATTCAAATTTCATATCATTTCATCATTAGATCAATTGACTGTAATAAACGATTAATCAGTAAGAAATTTTATGAAATCGACGCACACAAACAAATTTAAACAGTTTGGTGTTATTATTTTCAGAAACTAAATCCGTGAACCATTTCTCAAACATTTTCTAATGATGAAAATCACATTTATATCGTCATAAGGTCTTTTGATGGATATGGCAACACCGTTCACAAACCAAAAACAAGAAAACGAAGCTGTTATAACTGAATACCTGGGGTCATTTAGTAGCCCACAAACAATAGTAGAAGGTTAAACCAGTTTTGAAACATTTACTAAGGATAAAAATCACATTTATATCGTCACTAGGACTTTTAATGGATATCGCAACATCGTTCGTAATTCAAAACCAGATAGCGAGGCTGGTACTACTGAACACAAGGGATCATTTAGAAGCCCACATACAACAGTAATAGATTTAAAACCAACATGTAGATCAATCGGTTTGATTGGATTGTTGAATGGTCTTGGATTTGAAAATTCAATTTGCAACAAAATCTAATGCAACTAGCAACGTAGAACATTTTCATTCAAACTTAACCGAAATGTACAGGACTGCAGAAATCAAATTTCATATAATTTCACCATCAGATCATTTGACTGTAATGATCGATAAAATCAGTAAGAAATTTTATGAAATCGACGCACACAAACAAACTTAAACAGTTTGGTGTTATTTTTATCAGAAACTAAATCCATGAACCATGTCTCAAACATTAGCTAATGATGAAAATCACATTTATATCGTCATAAGGTCTTTCGATGGATATGGCAACACCGTTCACAAACCAAAAACAAGAAAAGGAAGCTGTTATAACTGAATACCTGGGGTCTCTTAGTAACCTACAAACAATAGTAAATGGTTAAACCGTTTCTGAAACATTAAACAAGGATAAAAATCACATTAATATCGTCACTAGGACTTTTAATGGATATCGCAACATCGTTCGTAATTCAAAACCAGATAGCGAGGCTGGTACTACTGAACACAAGGGATCATTTAGAAGCCCACATACAACAGTAATAGATTTAAAACCAACATGTAGATCAATCGGTTTGATTGGATTGTTGAATGGTCTTGGATTTGAAAATTCAATTTGCAAGAAAATTTAATGCAACTAGCAACGTAGAACATTTTCATTCAACCTTAACCAAAATGTACAGGACTGCAGAATTCAAATTTCATATCATTTCACCATCAGATCAATTAACTGTAATGATCGATAAATTCAGTAAGACATTTTATGAAATCGACGCACACAAACAAACTTAAACAGTTTGGTGTTATTTTTATCAGAAACTAAATCCATGAACCATTTCTCAAACATTTTCTAATGATGAAAATCACATTTATATCGTCATAAGGTCTTTTGATGGATATGGCAACACCGTTCACAAACCAAAAACAAGAAAACGAAGCTGTTATAACTGAATACCTGGGGTCATTTAGTAGCCCACAAACAATAGTAGAAGGTTAAACCATTTCTGAAACATTTACTAAGGATAAAAATCACATTTATATCGTCACTAGGACTTTTAATGGATATCGCAACATCGTTACTAATTCAAAACCAGATAGCGAGGCTGATACTGCTGAACACAAGGGATCATTTAGAAGCCCACAAACAACAGTAATAGATTTAAAACTAACATGTAGATCATTCGGTTTGATTGGATTGTTGAATGGTCTTGGATTTGAAAATTCAATTTGCAAGAAAATCTAATGCAACTAGCAACGTAGAACATTTTCATTCAAACTTAACCGAAATGTACAGGACTGCAGAAATCAAATTTCATATAATTTCACCATCAGATCATTTGACTGTAATGATCGATAAAATCAGTAAGACATTTTATGAAATCGACGCACACAAACAAACTTAAACAGTTTGGTGTTATTATTATCAGAAACTAAATCCATGAACCATTTCTCAAACATTTGCAATGATGAAAATCACATTTATATCGTCATAAGGTCTTTCGATGGATATGGCAACACCGTTCGCAAACCAAAAACAAGAAAACGAAGCTGTTATAACTGAATACCTGGGGTCATTTAATAGCCCACAAACAATAGTAGAAGGTTAAACCATTTCTGAAACATTAAACAAGGATAAAAATCACATTAATATCGTCACTAGGACTTTTAATGGATATCGCAACATCGTTCGTAATTCAAAACCAGATAGCGAGGCTGGTACTACTGAACACAAGGGATCATTTAGAAGCCCACATACAACAGTAATAGATTTAAAACCAACATGTAGATCAATCGGTTTGATTGGATTGTTGAATGGTCTTGGATTTGAAAATTCAATTTGCAAGAAAATCTAATGCAACTAGCAACGTAGAACATTTTCATTCAAACTTAACCGAAATGTACAGGACTGCAGAAATCAAATTTCATATAGTTTCACCATTAGATCATTTGACTGTAATGATCGATAAAATCAGTAAGAAATTTTATGAAATCGACGCACACAAACAAACTTAAACAGTTTGGTGTTATTTTTATCAGAAACTAAATCCGTGAACCATTTCTCAAACATTTGCTAATGATGAAAATCACATTTATATCGTCATAAGGTCTTTTGATGGATATGGCAACACCGTTCACAAACCAAAAACAAGAAAACGAAGCTGTTATAACTGAATACCTGGGGTCATTTAGTAGCCCACAAACAATAGTAGAAGGTTAAACCATTTCTGAAACATTTACTAAGGATAAAAATCACATTAATATCGTCACTAGGACTTTTAATGGATATCGCAACATCGTTACTAATTCAAAACCAGATAGCGAGGCTGATACTGCTGAACACAAGGGATCATTTAGAAGCCCACAAACAACAGTAATAGATTTAAAACTAACATGTAGATCAATCGGTTTGATTGGATTGTTGAATGGTCTTGGATTTGAAAATTCAATTTGCAAGAAAATCTAATGCAACTAGCAACGTAGAACATTTTCATTCAACCTTAACCAAAATGTACAGGACTGCAGAATTCAAATTTCATATCATTTCACCATTAGATCAATTGACTGTAATGATCGATTAAATCAGTAAGAAATTTTATGAAATCGACGCACACAAACAAACTTAAACAGTTTGGTGTTATTATTATCAGAAACTAAATCCGTGAACCATTTCTCAAACATTTGCTAATGATGAAAATCACATTTATATCGTCCTAAGGTCTTTCGATGGATATGGCAACACCGTTCCCAATCCAACACCAGAAAACGAAGCTGTTATAACTGAATACCTGAGGTTATTTAGTAGCCCACAAACAATAGTAGAAGGTTAAACCATTTCTGAAACATTAAACAAGGATAAAAATCACATTTATATCGTCACAAGGACTTTGAATGGATATCGCAACATCGTTACTAATTCAAAACCAGATAGCGAGGCTGATACTGCTGAACACAAGGGATCATTTAGAAGCCCACAAAGAAAAGTAATAGATTTAAAACCAACATGTAGATCAATCGATTTGATTGGATTGTTGAATGGTCTTGGATTTGAAAATTCAATTTGCAAGAAGATCTAATGCAACTAGCAACGTAGAACATTTTCATTCAACCTTAACCAAAATGTACAGGACTGCAGAATTCAAATTTCATATCATTTCACCATTAGATCAATTGACTGTAATGATCGATTAAATCAGTAAGAAATTTTATGAAATCGACGCACACAAACAAACTTAAACAGTTTGGTGTTATTTTTATCAGAAACTAAATCCATGAACCATTTCTCAAACATTTTCTAATGATGAAAATCACATTTATATCGTCATAAGGTCTTTCGATGGATATGGCAACACCGTTCACAAACCAAAAACAAGAAAACGAAGCTGTTATAACTGAATATCTGGGGTTATTTAGTAGCCCACAAAAAATAGTAGAAGGTTAAACCGTTTCTGAAACATTAAACAAGGATAAAAATCACATTAATATCGTCATAAGGACTTTTAATGGATATCGCAACATCGTTCCTAATTCAAAACCAGATAGCGAGGCTGGTACTACTAAAAACAAGGGATCATTTAGAAGCCCACAAACAAAAGTAATAGATTTAAAACCAACATGTAGATCAATCGATTTAATTGGATTGTTGAATGGTTTTGGATTTGAAAATTCAATTTGCAAGAAAATCTAATGCAACTAGCAACGTAGAACATTTTCATTCAAACTTAACCGAAATGTACAGGACTGCAGAATTCAAATTTCATATCATTTCACCATCAGATCAATTAACTGTAATGATCGATAAATTCAGTAAGACATTTTATGAAATCGACGCACACAAACAAATTTAAACAGTTTGGTGTTATTATTATCAGAAACTAAATCCGTGAACCATTTCTCAAACAGTTGCTAATGATGAAAATCACATTTATATCGTCATAAGGTCTTTCGATGGATATGGCAACACCGTTCCCAATCCAACACCAGAAAACGAAGCTGTTATAACTGAATACCTGGGGTCATTTAGTAGCCCACAAACAATAGTAGAAGGTTAAACCATTTCTGAAACATTTACTAAGGATAAAAATCACATTTATATCGTCACTAGGACTTTTAATGGATATCGCAACATCGTTCGTAATTCAAAACCAGATAGCGAGGCTGGTACTACTGAACACAAGGGATCATTTAGAAGCCCACATACAACAGTAATAGATTTAAAACCAACATGTAGATCAATCTATTTAATTGGATTGTTGAATGGTCTTGGATTTGAAAATTCAATTTGCAAGAAAATCTAATGTAACTAGCAACGTAGAACATTTTCATTCAAACTTAACCGAAATGTACAGGACTGCAGAATTCAAATTTCATATCATTTCACCATCAGATCAATTAACTGTAATAATCGATTAAATCAGTAAGAAATTTTATGAAATCGACGCACACAAACAAACTGAAACAGTTTGGTGTTATTTTTATCAGAAACTAAATCCATGAACCATTTCTCAAACATTTGCAATGATGAAAATCACATTTATATCGTCATAAGGTCTTTCGATGGATATGGCAACACCGTTCGCAAACCAAAAACAAGAAAACGAAGCTGTTATAACTGAATACCTGGGGTCATTTAATAGCCCACAAACAATAGTAGAAGGTTAAACCATTTCTGAAACATTTACTAAGGATAAAAATCACATTTATATCGTCACTAGGACTTTTAATGGATATCGCAACATCGTTCCTAATTCAAAACCAGATAGCGAGGCTGGTACTACTAAAGACAAGGGATCATTTAGAAGCCCACAAACAAAAGTAATAGATTTAAAACCAACATGTAGATCAATCGATTTAATTGGATTGTTGAATGGTCTTGGATTTGAAAATTCAATTTGCAAGAAAATCTAATGCAACTAGCAACGTAGAACATTTTCATTCAAACTTAACCAAAATGTACAAGACTGCAGAATTCAAATTTCATATCATTTCACCATTAGATCAATTGACTGTAATAATCGATTGAATCAGTAAGAAGTTTTATGAAATTGACGCACATAAACAAACTTAAACAGTTTGGTGTTATTATTATCAGAAACTAAATCCGTGAACCATTTCTCAAACAGTTGCTAATGATGAAAATCACATTTATATCGTCATAAGGTCTTTCGATGGATATGGCAACACCGTTCCCAATCCAACACCAGAAAACGAAGCTGTTATAACTGAATACCTGGGGTCATTTAGTAGCCCACAAACAATAGTAGAAGGTTAAACCATTTCTGAAACATTTACATTTACCCCTCTGATAGTTTCCCACTATCTCTTCTACGAATGGGACAAGTCTCTCTTGCAAGACTAAGGAGAAGATCTTATAGGCGGTATTCAAACCGTAATACCCCTGTAATTGCTGCACTGTAGCCTGTCTCCTTTCTTGTATATGGGATAGATGATACCAAGATTCCAATCACAAGGTATCGATTCGCTATCCCACACCTCAGTAATTATTTGATGAATTTCGCGTTCAAGTGCTGCACCTCCGTTTTTGATCAGTTCGGCTGATATTCCGTCGGTGCCGGGTGCTTTATTATTCTTCAACCGACGGATTGCTTTTCGGGTTTCGTCCATGCTAGGTGGCAGTAGCATGACATCATCCGCTAGTGGAGCCTCTAGCTGTTCGTTGAACTGATCATTTAGTAATTCATCAAAATACTGAGCCAACTAGCAACGTAGAACATTTTCATTCAAACTTAACCGAAATGTACAGGACTGCAGAATTCAAATTTCATATCATTTCACCATCAGATCAATTAACTGTAATGATCGATAAATTCAGTAAGACATTTTATGAAATCGACGCACACAAACAAATTTAAACAGTTTGGTGTTATTTTTATCAGAAACTAAATCCATGAACCATTTCTCAAACATTAGCTAATGATGAAAATCACATTTATATCGTCCTAAGGTCTTTTGATGGATATGGCAACACCGTTCCCAATCCAACACCAGAAAACGAAGCTGTTTTAACTGAATACCTGGGGTTATTTAGTAACTCACAAACAATAGTAAAAGGTTAAACCAGTTTTGAAACATTTACTAAGGATAAAAATCACATTTATATCGTCACAAGGACTTTTAATGGATATCGCAACATCGTTCGTAATTCAAAACCAGATAGCGAGGCTGGTACTACTGAACACAAGGGATCATTTAGAAGCCCACATACAACAGTAATAGATTTAAAACCAACATGTAGATCAATCGGTTTGATTGGATTGTTGAATGGTCTTGGATTTGAAAATTCAATTTGCAAGAAAATCTAACGCAACTAGCAACGTAGAACATTTTCATTCAAACCTAACCGAAATGTACAGGACTGCAGAATTCAAATTTCATATCATTTCACCATTAGATCAATTGACTGTAATAATCGATTAAATCAGTAAGAAATTTTATGAAATCGACGCACACAAACAAATTTAAACAGTTTGGTGTTATTATTATCAGAAACTAAATCCATGAACCATTTCTCAAACATTTGCTAATGATGAAAATCACATTTATATCGTCATAAGGTCTTTTGATGGATATGGCAACACCGTTCACAAACCAAAAACAAGAAAACGAAGCTGTTATAACTGAATACCTGGGGTCATTTAGTAGCCCACAAACAATAGTAGAAGGTTAAACCGTTTCTGAAACATTAAACAAGGATAAAAATCACATTAATATCGTCATAAGGACTTTTAATGGATATCGCAACATTGTTCGTAATTCAAATCCAGATAGCGAGGCTGGTACTACTGAACACAAGGGATCATTTAGAAGCCCACATACAACAGTAATAGATTTAAAACCAACATGTAGATCAATCGGTTTGATTGGATTGTTGAATGGTCCTGGATTTGAAAATTCAATTTGCAAGAAAATCTAATGCAACTAGCAACGTAGAACATTTTCATTCACCCTTAACCGAAATGTACAGGACTGCAGAATTCAAATTTCATATCATTTCATCATAAGATCAAAGAACTGTAATGATCGATAAATTCAGTAAGACATTTTATGAAATCGACGCACACAAACAAACTTAAACAGTTTTGTGTTATTATTATCAGAAACTAAATCCGTGAACCATTTCTCAAACATTTGCTAATGATGAAAATCACATTTATATCGTCCTAAGGTCTTTTGATGGATATGACAACACCGTTCGCAAACCAAAAACAAGAAAACGAAGCTGTTATAACTGAATACCTGGGGTCATTTAGTAGCCCACAAACAATAGTAGAAGGTTAAACCATTTCTGAAACATTAAACAAGGATAAAAATCACATTAATATCGTCACTAGGACTTTTAATGGATATTGCAACATCGTTCGTAATTCAAAACCAGATAGCGAGGCTGGTACTACTGAACACAAGGGATCATTTAGATGCCCACAAACAACAGTAATACATTTAAAACCAACATGTAGATCAATCGATTTGATTGGATTGTTGAATGGTCCTGGATTTGAAAATTCAATTTGCAAGAAAATCTAATGCAACTAGCAACGTAAAACATTTTCATTCACCCTTAACCGAAATGTACAGGACTGCAGAATTCAAATTTCATATCATTTCATCATAAGATCAAAGAACTGTAATGATCGATAAATTCAGTAAGACATTTTATGAAATCGACGCACACAAACAAACTTAAACAGTTTTGTGTTATTATTATCAGAAACTAAATCCGTGAACCATTTCTCAAACATTTGCTAATGATGAAAATCACATTTATATCGTCCTAAGGTCTTTTGATGGATATGACAACACCGTTCGCAAACCAAAAACAAGAAAACGAAGCTGTTATAACTGAATACCTGGGGTCATTTAGTAGCCCACAAACAATAGTAGAAGGTTAAACCATTTCTGAAACATTAAACAAGGATAAAAATCACATTAATATCGTCATAAGGACTTTTAATGGATATCGCAACATCGTTCGTAATTCAAAACCAGATAGCGAGGCTGGTACTACTGAACACAAGGGATCATTTAGAAGCCCACATACAACAGTAATAGATTTAAAACCAACATGTAGATCAATCGGTTTGATTGGATTGTTGAATGGTCTTGGATTTGAAAATTCAATTTGCAAGAAAATCTAATGCAACTAGCAACGTAGAACATTTTCATTCAACCTTAACCAAAATGTACAGGACTGCAGAATTCAAATTTCATATCATTTCACCATCAGCTCATATAACAGGAATGATCGTTAACATCAGTAAGAAATTTCATGAAATCGACGCACACAAACAAACTTAAACAGTTTGGTGTTATTTTTATCAGAAACTAAATCCATGAACCATTTCTCAAACATTTTCTAATGATGAAAATCACATTTATATCGTCATAAGGTCTTTCGATGGATATGGCAACACCGTTCGCAAACCAAAAACAAGAAAACGAAGCTGTTATAACTGAATACCTGGGGTCATTTAGTAGCCCACAAACAATAGTAGAAGGTTAAACCATTTCTGAAACATTAAACAAGGATCAAAATCACATTAATATCGTCACTAGGACTTTTAATGGATATTGCAACATCGTTCGTAATTCAAAACCAGATAGCGAGGCTGGTACTACTGAACACAAGGGATCATTTAGATGCCCACAAACAACAGTAATACATTTAAAACCAACATGTAGATCAATCGATTTGATTGGATTGTTGAATGGTCCTGGATTTGAAAATTCAATTTGCAAGAAAATCTAATGCAACTAGCAACGTAGAACATTTTCATTCACCCTTAACCAAAATGTAAAGGACTGCAGAATTCAATCGTCATAAGGTCTTTTGATGGATATGGCAACACCGTTCGCAAACCAAAAACAAGAAAACGAAGCTGTTATAACTGAATACCTGGGGTCATTTGGTAACCCACAAACAATAGTAAAAGGTTAAACCACTTTTGAAACATTTACTAAGGATAAAAATCACATTTTTATCGTCACTAGGACTTTTAATGGATATCACAACATCGTTCGTAATTCAAATCCAGATAGCGAGGCTGGTACTACTGAACACAAGGGATCATTTAGAAGCCCACAAACAACAATAATAGATTTAAAACCAACATGTAGATCAATCGATTTGATTGGATTGTTGAATAGTCTTGGATTTGAAAATTCAATTTGCAAGAAAATCTAATGCAACTAGCAACGTAGAACATTTTCATTCAACCTTAACCAAAATGTACAGGACTGCAGAATTCAAATTTCATATCATTTCACCATCAGATCATATAACTGTAATGATCGATAAATTCAGTAAGACATTTTATGAAATCGACGCACACAAACAAAACTTAAACAGTTTTGTGTTATTATTATCAGAAACTAAATCCGTGAACCATTTCTCAAACATTTGCTAATGATGAAAATCACATTTATATCGTCATAAGGTCTTTCGATGGATATGGCAACACCGTTCACAAACCAAAAACAAGAAAACGAAGCTGTTATAACTGAATACCTGGGGTCATTTAGTAGCCCACAAACAATAGTAGAAGGTTAAACCGTTTCTGAAACATTAAACAAGGATAAAAATCACATTAATATCGTCATAAGGACTTTTAATGGATATCGCAACATTGTTCGTAATTCAAATCCAGATAGCAAGGCTGGTACTACTAAACACAAGGGATCATTTAGAAGCCCACAAACAACAGTAATACATTTAAAACCAACATGTAGATCAATCGATTTGATTGGATTGTTGAATGGTCTTGGATTTGAAAATTCAATTTGCAAGAAAATCTAATGCAACTAGCAACGTAGAACATTTTCATTCACCCATAACCGAAATGTACAGGACTGCAGAATTCAAATTTCATATCATTTCATCATAAGATCAAAGAACTGTAATGATCGATAAATTCAGTAAGACATTTTATGAAATCGACGCACACAAACAAACTTAAACAGTTTTGTGTTATTATTATCAGAAACTAAATCCGTGAACCATTTCTCAAACATTTGCTAATGATGAAAATCACATTTATATCGTCCTAAGGTCTTTTGATGGATATGGCAACACCGTTCGCAAACCAAAAAAAGAAAACGAAGCTGTTATAACTGAATACCTGGGGTCATTTAGTAGCCCACAAACAATAGTAGAAGGTTAAACCATTTCTGAAACATTAAACAAGGATAAAAATCACATTTATATCGTCACTAGGACTTTTAATGGATATCGCAACATCGTTCGTAATTCAAAACCAGATAGCGAGGCTGGTACTACTGAACACAAGGGATCATTTAGAAGCCCACATACAACAGTAATAGATTTAAAACCAACATGTAGATCAATCGGTTTGATTGGATTGTTGAATGGTCTTGGATTTGAAAATTCAATTTGCAAGAAAATCTAATGCAACTAGCAACGTAGAACATTTTCATTCAACCTTAACCAAAATGTACAGGACTGCAGAATTCAAATTTCATATCATTTCACCATCAGCTCATATAACAGGAATGATCGTTAACATCAGTAAGAAATTTCATGAAATCGACGCACACAAACAAACTTAAACAGTTTGGTGTTATTTTTATCAGAAACTAAATCCATGAACCATTTCTCAAACATTTTCTAATGATGAAAATCACATTTATATCGTCATAAGGTCTTTCGATGGATATGGCAACACCGTTCGCAAACCAAAAACAAGAAAACGAAGCTGTTATAACTGAATACCTGGGGTCATTTGGTAACCCACAAACAATAGTAGAAGGTTAAACCATTTCTGAAACATTAAACAAGGATAAAAATCACATTAATATCGTCACTAGGACTTTTAATGGATATTGCAACATCGTTCGTAATTCAAAACCAGATAGCGAGGCTGGTACTACTGAACACAAGGGATCATTTAGATGCCCACAAACAACAGTAATACATTTAAAACCAACATGTAGATCAATCGATTTGATTGGATTGTTGAATGGTCCTGGATTTGAAAATTCAATTTGCAAGAAAATCTAATGCAACTAGCAACGTAGAACATTTTCATTCACCCTTAACCAAAATGTAAAGGACTGCAGAATTCAATCGTCATAAGGTCTTTTGATGGATATGGCAACACCGTTCGCAAACCAAAAACAAGAAAACGAAGCTGTTATAACTGAAAACCTGGGGTCATTTAGTAGCCCACAAACAATAGTAGAAGGTTAAACCGTTTCTGAAACATTAAACAAGGATAAAAATCACATTAATATCGTCATAAGGACTTTTAATGGATATCGCAACATTGTTCGTAATTCAAATCCAGATAGCAAGGCTGGTACTACTAAACACAAGGGATCATTTAGAAGCCCACAAACAACAGTAATACATTTAAAACCAACATGTAGATCAATCGATTTGATTGGATTGTTGAATGGTCTTGGATTTGAAAATTCAATTTGCAAGAAAATCTAATGCAACTAGCAACGTAGAACATTTTCATTCACCCTTAACCGAAATGTACAGGACTGCAGAATTCAAATTTCATATCATTTCATCATAAGATCAAAGAACTGTAATGATCGATAAATTCAGTAAGACATTTTATGAAATCGACGCACACAAACAAACTTAAACAGTTTTGTGTTATTATTATCAGAAACTAAATCCGTGAACCATTTCTCAAACATTTGCTAATGATGAAAATCACATTTATATCGTCCTAAGGTCTTTTGATGGATATGGCAACACCGTTCGCTAACCAAAAACAAGAAAACGAAGCTGTTATAACTGAATACCTGGGGTCATTTAGTAGCCCACAAACAATAGTAGAAGGTTAAACCATTTCTGAAACATTAAACAAGGATAAAAATCACATTAATATCGTCACTAGGACTTTTAATGGATATCGCAACATCGTTCGTAATTCAAAACCAGATAGCGAGGCTGGTACTACTGAACACAAGGGATCATTTAGATGCCCACATACAACAGTAATAGATTTAAAACCAACATGTAGATCAATCGGTTTGATTGGATTGTTGAATGGTCTTGGATTTGAAAATTCAATTTGCAAGAAAATTTAATGCAACTAGCAACGTAGAACATTTTCATTCAACCTTAACCAAAATGTACAGGACTGCAGAATTCAAATTTCATATCATTTCACCATTAGATCAATTGACTGTAATAATCGATTAAATCAGTAAGAAATTTTATGAAATCGACGCACACAAACAAATTTAAACAGTTTGGTGTTATTATTATCAGAAACTAAATCCATGAACCATTTCTCAAACATTAGCTAATGATGAAAATCACATTTATATCGTCATAAGGTCTTTCGATGGATATGGCAACACCGTTCGCAAACCAAAAACAAGAAAACGAAGCTGTTATAACTGAATATCTGGGGTTATTTAGTAGCCCACAAACAATAGTAGAAGGTTAAACCGTTTCTGAAACATTAAACAAGGATAAAAATCACATTAATATCGTCATAAGGACTTTTAATGGATATCGCAACATCGTTCGTAATTCAAAACCAGATAGCGAGGCTGGTACTACTGAATACAAGGGATCATTTAGAAGCCCACAAACAACAGTAATAAATTTAAAACCAACATGTGGATCAATCGATTTGATTGGATTGTTGAATGGTCTTGGATTTGAAAATTCAATTTGCAAGAAAATCTAATGCAACTAGCAACGTAGAACATTTTCATTCACCCTTAACCGAAATGTACAGGACTGCAGAATTCAAATTTCATATCATTTCACCATCAGATCAATTGACTGTAATAATCGATTAAATCAGTAAGAAATTTTATGAAATCGACGCACACAAACAAATTTAAACAGTTTGGTGTTATTTTTATCAGAAACTAAATCCATGAACCATTTCTCGAACATTTGCTAATGATGAAAATCACATTTATATCGTCCTAAGGTCTTTTGATGGATATGGCAACACCGTTCGCAAACCAAAAGCAAGAAAACGATTATCAGAAACTAAATCCATGAACCATTTCTCGAACATTTGCTAATGATGAAAATCACATTTATATCGTCCTAAGGTCTTTTGATGGATATGGCAACACCGTTCGCAAACCAAAAAAAAGAAAACGAAGCTGTTTTAACTGAATACCTGGGGTCATTTAGTAGCCCACAAACAATAGTAGAAGGTTAAACCATTTCTGAAACATTTACTAAGGATAAAAATCACATTTATATCGTCACTAGGACTTTTAATGGATATCGCAATATCGTTCGTAATTCAAAACCAGATAGCGAGGCTGGTACTACTGAACACAAGGGATCATTTAGCAGCCCACAAACAACAGTAATAGATTTAAAACCAACATGTAGATCAATCGGTTTGATTGGATTGTTGAATGGTCTTGGATTTGAAAATTCAATTTGCAAGAAAATCTAATGCAACTAGCAACGTAGAACATTTTCATTCACCCTTAACCAAAATGTACAGGACTGCAGAATTCAATCGTCATAAGGTCTTTTGATGGATATGGCAACACCGTTCGCAAACCAAAAACAAGAAAACGAAGCTGTTATAACTGAATATCTGGGGTTATTTAGTAGCCCACAAACAATAGTAGAAGGTTAAACCGTTTCTGAAACATTAAACAAGGATAAAAATCTCATTAATATCGTCATAAGGACTTTTAATGGATATCGCAACATCGTTCGTAATTCAAAACCAGATAGCGAGGCTGGTACTACTGAACACAAGGGATCATTTAGAAGCCCACAAACAACAGTAATAGATTTAAAACCAACATGTGGATCAATCCATTTGATTGGATTGTTGAATGGTCTTGGATTTGAAAATTCAATTTGCAAGAAAATCTAATGCAACTAGCAACGTAGAACATTTTCATTCACCCTTAACCGAAATGTACAGGACTGCAGAATTCAAATTTCATATCATTTCACCATCAGATCAATTGACTGTAATAATCGATAAAATCAGTACGAAATTTTATGAAATCGACGCACACAAACAAATTTAAACAGTTTGGTGTTATTTTTATCAGAAACTAAATCCATGAACCATTTCTCGAACATTTGCTAATGATGAAAATCACATTTATATCGTCCTAAGGTCTTTTGATGGATATGGCAACACCGTTCGCAAACCAAAAGCAAGAAAACGATGATCAGAAACTAAATCCATGAACCATTTCTCGAACATTTGCCAATGATGAAAATCACATTTATTTCGTCCTAAGGTCTTTTGATGGATATGGCAACACCGTTCGCAAACCAAAAACAAGAAAACGAAGCTGTTATAACTGAATACCTGGGGTCATTTGGTAACCCACAAACAATAGTAAAAGGTTAAACCACTTTTGAAACATTTACTAAGGATAAAAATCACATTTTTATCGTCACTAGGACTTTTAATGGATATCACAACATCGTTCGTAATTCAAATCCAGATAGCGAGGCTGGTACTACTGAACACAAGGGATCATTTAGAAGCCCACATACAACAGTAATAGATTTAAAACCAACATGTAGATCAATCGGTTTGATTGGATTGTTGAATGGTCTTGGATTTGAAAATTCAATTTGCAAGAAAATCTAATGCAACTAGCAACGTAGAACATTTTCATTCAACCTTAACCAAAATGTACAGGACTGCAGAATTCAAATTTCATATCATTTCACCATCAGATCAATTAACTGTAATGATCGATAAATTCAGTAAGACATTTTATGAAATCGACGCACACAAACAAACTTAAACAGTTTTGTTTTATTATTATCAGAAACTAAATCTGTGAACCATTTTTCAAACTTTTGCTAATGATGAAAATCACATTTATATCATCATAAGGTCTTTTGATGGATATGGCAACACCGTTCACAAACCAAAAACAAGAAAACGAAGCTGTTATAACTGAATACCTGGGGTCATTTAGTAGCCCACAAACAATAGTAGAAGGTTAAACCGTTTCTGAAACATTTACTAAGGATAAAAATTACATTCATATCGTCACTAGGACTTTTAATGGATATCGCAACATCGTTCGTAATTCAAAACCAGATAGCGAGGCTGGTACTACTGAACACAAGGGATCATTTAGAAGCCCACAAACAACAATAATAGATTTAAAACCAACATGTAGATCAATCGATTTGATTGGATTGTTGAATAGTCTTGGATTTGAAAATTCAATTTGCAAGAAAATCTAATGCAACTAGCAACGTAGAACATTTTCATTCACCCTTAACCGAAATGTACAGGACTGCAGAATTCAAATTTCATAACATTTCACCATCAGATCAATTAACTGTAATGATCGATAAATTCAGTAAGACATTTTATGAAATCGACGCACACAAACAAATTTAAACAGTTTGGTGTTATTATTATCAGAAACTAAATCCATGAACCATTTCTCAAACATTAGCTAATGATGAAAATCACATTTATATCGTCATAAGGTCTTTCGATGGATATGGCAACACCGTTCGCAAACCAAAAACAAGAAAACGAAGCTGTTATATTTGAATATCTAGGGTTATTTAGTAGCCCACAAACAATAGTAGAAGGTTAAACCGTTTCTGAAACATTAAACAAGGATAAAAATCACATTAATATCGTCATAAGGACTTTTAATGGATATCGCAACATCGTTCGTAATTCAAAACCAGATAGCGAGGCTGGTACTACTGAACACAAGGGATCATTTAGAAGCCCACATACAACAGTAATAGATTTAAAACCAACATGTAGATCAATCGGTTTGATTGGATTGTTGAATGGTCTTGGATTTGAAAATTCAATTTGCAAGAAAATCTAATGCAACTAGCAACGTAGAACATTTTCATTCAAACTTAACCGAAATGTACAGGACTGCAGAATTCAAATTTCATATCATTTCACCATCAGATCAATTAACTGTAATAATCGATTAAATCAGTAAGAAATTTTATGAAATCGACGCACACAAACAAATTTAAACAGTTTGGTGTTATTATTATCAGAAACTAAATCCATGAACCATTTCTCAAACATTAGCTAATGATGAAAATCACATTTATATCGTCATAAGGTCTTTCGATGGATATGGCAACACCGTTCGCAAACCAAAAACAAGAAAACAAGCTGTTATAACTGAATATCTGGGGTCATTTAGTAGCCCACAAACAATAGTAGAAGGTTAAACCGTTTCTGAAACATTAAACAAGGATAAAAATCACATTAATATCGTCATAAGGACTTTTAATGGATATCGCAACATCGTTCGTAATTCAAAACCAGATAGCGAGGCTGGTACTACTGAACACAAGGGATCATTTAGAAGCCCACATACAACAGTAATAGATTTAAAACCAACATGTAGATCAATCGGTTTGATTGGATTGTTGAATGGTCTTGGATTTGAAAATTCAATTTGCAAGAAAATCTAATGCAACTAGCAACGTAGAACATTTTCATTCAAACTTAACCGAAATGTACAGGACTGCAGAATTCAAATTTCATATCATTTCACCATCAGATCAATTAACTGTAATGATCGATAAATTCAGTAAGACATTTTATGAAATCGACGCACACAAACAAACCGAAACAGTTTGGTGTTATTTTTATCAAAAACTAAATCCATGAACCATTTCTCAAACTTTTGCTAATGATGAAAATCACATTTATATCGTCATAAGGTCTTTCGATGGATATGGCAACACCGTTCGCAAACCAAAAACAAGAAAACGAAGCTGTTATAACTGAATACCTGGGGTCATTTAGTAGCCCACAAACAATAGTAGAAGGTTAAACCGTTTCTGAAACATTAAACAAGGATAAAAATCACATTTATATCGTCACTAGGACTTTTAATGGATATCGCAACATCGTTCGTAATTCAAAACCAGATAGCGAGGCTGGTACTACTGAACACAAGGGATCATTTAGAAGCCCACATACAACAGTAATAGATTTAAAACCAACATGTAGATCAATCGGTTTGATTGGATTGTTGAATGGTCTTGGATTTGAAAATTCAATTTGCAAGAAAATCTAATGCAACTAGCAACGTAGAACATTTTCATTCAACCTTAACCAAAATGTACAGGACTGCAGAATTCAAATTTCATATCATTTCACCATCAGCTCATATAACAGGAATGATAGTTAACATCAGTAAGAAATTTCATGAAATCGACGCACACAAACAAACTTAAACAGTTTGGTGTTATTTTTATCAGAAACTAAATCCATGAACCATTTCTCAAACATTTTCTAATGATGAAAATCACATTTATATCGTCATAAGGTCTTTCGATGGATATGGCAACACCGTTCGCAAACCAAAAACAAGAAAACGAAGCTGTTATAACTGAATACCTGGGGTCATTTGGTAACCCACAAACAATAGTAGAAGGTTAAACCATTTCTGAAACATTAAACAAGGATAAAAATCACATTAATATCGTCACTAGGACTTTTAATGGATATTGCAACATCGTTCGTAATTCAAAACCAGATAGCGAGGCTGGTACTACTGAACACAAGGGATCATTTAGATGCCCACAAACAACAGTAATACATTTAAAACCAACATGTAGATCAATCGATTTGATTGGATTGTTGAATGGTCCTGGATTTGAAAATTCAATTTGCAAGAAAATCTAATGCAACTAGCAACGTAGAACATTTTCATTCACCCTTAACCAAAATGTAAAGGACTGCAGAATTCAATCGTCATAAGGTCTTTTGATGGATATGGCAACACCGTTCGCAAACCAAAAACAAGAAAACGAAGCTGTTATAACTGAATACCTGGGGTCATTTAGTAGCCCACAAACAATAGTAGAAGGTTAAACCATTTCTGAAACATTAAACAAGGATAAAAATCACATTTATATCGTCACTAGGACTTTTAATGGATATCGCAACATCGTTCGTAATTCAAAACCAGATAGCGAGGCTGGTACTACTGAACACAAGGGATCATTTAGATGCCCACATACAACAGTAATAGATTTAAAACCAACATGTAGATCAATCGGTTTGATTGGATTGTTGAATGGTCTTGGATTTGAAAATTCAATTTGCAAGAAAATTTAATGCAACTAGCAACGTAGAACATTTTCATTCAACCTTAACCAAAATGTACAGGACTGCAGAATTCAAATTTCATATCATTTCACCATTAGATCAATTGACTGTAATAATCGATTAAATCAGTAAGAAATTTTATGAAATCGACGCACACAAACAAATTTAAACAGTTTGGTGTTATTATTATCAGAAACTAAATCCATGAACCATTTCTCAAACATTAGCTAATGATGAAAATCACATTTATATCGTCATAAGGTCTTTCGATGGATATGGCAACACCGTTCGCAAACCAAAAACAAGAAAACGAAGCTGTTATAACTGAATATCTGGGGTTATTTAGTAGCCCACAAACAATAGTAGAAGGTTAAACCGTTTCTGAAACATTAAACAAGGATAAAAATCACATTAATATCGTCATAAGGACTTTTAATGGATATCGCAACATCGTTCGTAATTCAAAACCAGATAGCGAGGCTGGTACTACTGAATACAAGGGATCATTTAGAAGCCCACAAACAACAGTAATAAATTTAAAACCAACATGTGGATCAATCGATTTGATTGGATTGTTGAATGGTCTTGGATTTGAAAATTCAATTTGCAAGAAAATCTAATGCAACTAGCAACGTAGAACATTTTCATTCACCCTTAACCGAAATGTACAGGACTGCAGAATTCAAATTTCATATCATTTCACCATCAGATCAATTGACTGTAATAATCGATTAAATCAGTAAGAAATTTTATGAAATCGACGCACACAAACAAATTTAAACAGTTTGGTGTTATTTTTATCAGAAACTAAATCCATGAACCATTTCTCGAACATTTGCTAATGATGAAAATCACATTTATATCGTCCTAAGGTCTTTTGATGGATATGGCAACACCGTTCGCAAACCAAAAGCAAGAAAACGATTATCAGAAACTAAATCCATGAACCATTTCTCGAACATTTGCTAATGATGAAAATCACATTTATATCGTCCTAAGGTCTTTTGATGGATATGGCAACACCGTTCGCAAACCAAAAAAAAGAAAACGAAGCTGTTTTAACTGAATACCTGGGGTCATTTAGTAGCCCACAAACAATAGTAGAAGGTTAAACCATTTCTGAAACATTTACTAAGGATAAAAATCACATTTATATCGTCACTAGGACTTTTAATGGATATCGCAATATCGTTCGTAATTCAAAACCAGATAGCGAGGCTGGTACTACTGAACACAAGGGATCATTTAGCAGCCCACAAACAACAGTAATAGATTTAAAACCAACATGTAGATCAATCGGTTTGATTGGATTGTTGAATGGTCTTGGATTTGAAAATTCAATTTGCAAGAAAATCTAATGCAACTAGCAACGTAGAACATTTTCATTCACCCTTAACCAAAATGTACAGGACTGCAGAATTCAATCGTCATAAGGTCTTTTGATGGATATGGCAACACCGTTCGCAAACCAAAAACAAGAAAACGAAGCTGTTATAACTGAATATCTGGGGTTATTTAGTAGCCCACAAACAATAGTAGAAGGTTAAACCGTTTCTGAAACATTAAACAAGGATAAAAATCTCATTAATATCGTCATAAGGACTTTTAATGGATATCGCAACATCGTTCGTAATTCAAAACCAGATAGCGAGGCTGGTACTACTGAACACAAGGGATCATTTAGAAGCCCACAAACAACAGTAATAGATTTAAAACCAACATGTGGATCAATCCATTTGATTGGATTGTTGAATGGTCTTGGATTTGAAAATTCAATTTGCAAGAAAATCTAATGCAACTAGCAACGTAGAACATTTTCATTCACCCTTAACCGAAATGTACAGGACTGCAGAATTCAAATTTCATATCATTTCACCATCAGATCAATTGACTGTAATAATCGATAAAATCAGTACGAAATTTTATGAAATCGACGCACACAAACAAATTTAAACAGTTTGGTGTTATTTTTATCAGAAACTAAATCCATGAACCATTTCTCGAACATTTGCTAATGATGAAAATCACATTTATATCGTCCTAAGGTCTTTTGATGGATATGGCAACACCGTTCGCAAACCAAAAGCAAGAAAACGATGATCAGAAACTAAATCCATGAACCATTTCTCGAACATTTGCCAATGATGAAAATCACATTTATTTCGTCCTAAGGTCTTTTGATGGATATGGCAACACCGTTCGCAAACCAAAAACAAGAAAACGAAGCTGTTATAACTGAATACCTGGGGTCATTTGGTAACCCACAAACAATAGTAAAAGGTTAAACCACTTTTGAAACATTTACTAAGGATAAAAATCACATTTTTATCGTCACTAGGACTTTTAATGGATATCACAACATCGTTCGTAATTCAAATCCAGATAGCGAGGCTGGTACTACTGAACACAAGGGATCATTTAGAAGCCCACATACAACAGTAATAGATTTAAAACCAACATGTAGATCAATCGGTTTGATTGGATTGTTGAATGGTCTTGGATTTGAAAATTCAATTTGCAAGAAAATCTAATGCAACTAGCAACGTAGAACATTTTCATTCAACCTTAACCAAAATGTACAGGACTGCAGAATTCAAATTTCATATCATTTCACCATCAGATCAATTAACTGTAATGATCGATAAATTCAGTAAGACATTTTATGAAATCGACGCACACAAACAAACTTAAACAGTTTTGTTTTATTATTATCAGAAACTAAATCTGTGAACCATTTTTCAAACTTTTGCTAATGATGAAAATCACATTTATATCATCATAAGGTCTTTTGATGGATATGGCAACACCGTTCACAAACCAAAAACAAGAAAACGAAGCTGTTATAACTGAATACCTGGGGTCATTTAGTAGCCCACAAACAATAGTAGAAGGTTAAACCGTTTCTGAAACATTTACTAAGGATAAAAATTACATTCATATCGTCACTAGGACTTTTAATGGATATCGCAACATCGTTCGTAATTCAAAACCAGATAGCGAGGCTGGTACTACTGAACACAAGGGATCATTTAGAAGCCCACAAACAACAATAATAGATTTAAAACCAACATGTAGATCAATCGATTTGATTGGATTGTTGAATAGTCTTGGATTTGAAAATTCAATTTGCAAGAAAATCTAATGCAACTAGCAACGTAGAACATTTTCATTCACCCTTAACCGAAATGTACAGGACTGCAGAATTCAAATTTCATAACATTTCACCATCAGATCAATTAACTGTAATGATCGATAAATTCAGTAAGACATTTTATGAAATCGACGCACACAAACAAATTTAAACAGTTTGGTGTTATTATTATCAGAAACTAAATCCATGAACCATTTCTCAAACATTAGCTAATGATGAAAATCACATTTATATCGTCATAAGGTCTTTCGATGGATATGGCAACACCGTTCGCAAACCAAAAACAAGAAAACAAGCTGTTATAACTGAATATCTGGGGTCATTTAGTAGCCCACAAACAATAGTAGAAGGTTAAACCGTTTCTGAAACATTAAACAAGGATAAAAATCACATTAATATCGTCATAAGGACTTTTAATGGATATCGCAACATCGTTCGTAATTCAAAACCAGATAGCGAGGCTGGTACTACTGAACACAAGGGATCATTTAGAAGCCCACATACAACAGTAATAGATTTAAAACCAACATGTAGATCAATCGGTTTGATTGGATTGTTGAATGGTCTTGGATTTGAAAATTCAATTTGCAAGAAAATCTAATGCAACTAGCAACGTAGAACATTTTCATTCAACCTTAACCGAAATGTACAGGACTGCAGAACTCAAATTTCATATCATTTCACCATCAGATCAATTAACTGTAATGATCGATAAATTCAGTAAGACATTTTATGAAATCGACGCACACAAACAAACCGAAACAGTTTGGTGTTATTTTTATCAAAAACTAAATCCATGAACCATTTCTCAAACTTTTGCTAATGATGAAAATCACATTTATATCGTCATAAGGTCTTTCGATGGATATGGCAACACCGTTCGCAAACCAAAAACAAGAAAACGAAGCTGTTATATTTGAATATCTAGGGTTATTTAGTAGCCCACAAACAATAGTAGAAGGTTAAACCGTTTCTGAAACATTAAACAAGGATAAAAATCACATTAATATCGTCATAAGGACTTTTAATGGATATCGCAACATCGTTCGTAATTCAAAACCAGATAGCGAGGCTGGTACTACTGAACACAAGGGATCATTTAGAAGCCCACATACAACAGTAATAGATTTAAAACCAACATGTAGATCAATCGGTTTGATTGGATTGTTGAATGGTCTTGGATTTGAAAATTCAATTTGCAAGAAAATCTAATGCAACTAGCAACGTAGAACATTTTCATTCACCCTTAACCGAAATGTACAGGACTGCAGAATTCAAATTTCATAACATTTCACCATCAGATCAATTAACTGTAATGATCGATAAATTCAGTAAGACATTTTATGAAATCGACGCACACAAACAAACTTAAACAGTTTGGTGTTATTTTTATCAGAAACTAAATCCATGAACCATTTCTCAAACATTAGCTAATGATGAAAATCACATTTATATCGTCATAAGGTCTTTCGATGGATATGGCAACACCGTTCACAAACCAAAAACAAGAAAACGAAGCTGTTATAACTGAATATCTGGGGTCATTTAGTAGCCCACAAACAATAGTAGAAGGTTAAACCGTTTCTGAAACATTAAACAAGGATAAAAATCACATTAATATCGTCATAAGGACTTTTAATGGATATCGCAACATCGTTCGTAATTCAAAACCAGATAGCGAGGCTGGTACTACTGAACACAAGGGATCATTTAGAAGCCCACATACAACAGTAATAGATTTAAAACCAACATGTAGATCAATCGGTTTGATTGGATTGTTGAATGGTCTTGGATTTGAATATTCAATTTGCAAGAAAATCTAATGCAACTAGCAACGTAGAACATTTTCATTCAAACTTAACCGAAATGTACAGGACTGCAGAATTCAAATTTCATATCATTTCACCATCAGATCAATTAACTGTAATAATCGATTAAATCAGTAAGAAATTTTATGAAATCGACGCACACAAACAAATTTAAACAGTTTGGTGTTATTATTATCAGAAACTTAATCCATGAACCATTTCTCAAACATTAGCTAATGATGAAAATCACATTTATATCGTCATAAGGTCTTTCGATGGATATGGCAACACCGTTCGCAAACCAAAAACAAGAAAACGAAGCTGTTATAACTGAATATCTGGGGTCATTTAGTAGCCCACAAACAATAGTAGAAGGTTAAACCGTTTCTGAAACATTAAACAAGGATAAAAATCACATTAATATCGTCATAAGGACTTTTAATGGATATCGCAACATCGTTCGTAATTCAAAACCAGATAGCGAGGCTGGTACTACTGAACACAAGGGATCATTTAGAAGCCCACATATAACAATAATAGATTTAAAACCAACATGTAGATCAATCGATTTGATTGGATTGTTGAATAGTCTTGGATTTGAAAATTCAATTTGCAAGAAAATCTAATGCAACTAGCAACGTAGAACATTTTCATTCACCCTTAACCGAAATGTACAGGACTGCAGAATTCAAATTTCATAACATTTCACCATCAGATCAATTAACTGTAATGATCGATAAATTCAGTAAGACATTTTATGAAATCGACGCACACAAAGAAATTTAAACAGTTTGGTGTTATTATTATCAGAAACTAAATCCATGAACCATTTCTCAAACATTAGCTAATGATGAAAATCACATTTATATCGTCATAAGGTCTTTCGATGGATATGGCAACACCGTTCGCAAACCAAAAACAAGAAAACGAAGCTGTTATAACTGAATATCTGGGGTCATTTAGTAGCCCACAAACAATAGTAGAAGGTTAAACCGTTTCTGAAACATTAAACAAGGATAAAAATCACATTAATATCGTCATAAGGACTTTTAATGGATATCGCAACATCGTTCGTAATTCAAAACCAGATAGCGAGGCTGGTACTACTGAACACAAGGGATCATTTAGAAGCCCACATACAACAGTAATTGTTGCGAATGCAATTACGCAAGAAAGAAAAAGGCGTTTTTTTAGTATTCTTCCAAGGTAGACAGGGAAGCAGAAAAACTTTAAAGAGGTCTTTTTATTTGTCGCGAAGAAAAAGAGGCCTCGCAGGACCTCGTTCCGCCCTTTATACTAATCCCTCTCGGTTCTGAACCGGTTCACTCAGTGGGCGCGAGAGCGTTACAAATGTCATTTATAACATTTCTCCCCACCGGTGACACCTCAGTAGGCACCTTCTACTCTCTCGCGCTGTCACATCTGTTCGCCTCGTGGTTTTGACACTTTACATCGAGTAAAGCGATTTTAGTGGCCGGCCGTTCCAAAATACCGTTCGCGGTTTGTATTTTTGCGCGGCGGACCTGTCCATCTGCGGCCTTGACTACCGCTAATACTCGTCCTTTCGGCCAGTGGTTCCTTGGTAAATTTCCGTCCGCGATCACTGCTAAATCTCCTTCCTGGATTGGACGAGTTGGGCGAAACCATTTAGTTCGACGAGTTAGTGTAGGCAAGTAGTCCGACACCCATCTTCGCCAGAATATATCTGCGTTCCTTTTTGAGGCTGTCCATGCCGCCTTAATTGCCGAAGGTGTATCATCCCAACTGGTTAACGGTTTGCATCCGTCGGAGCTACCCAGCAGTAAGTGGTTCGGAGTGATGGGGGCATCTAGCTCGTCGTTCAGCGGTACGTAAGTCAGTGGCCTTTAATTTATGATGTTTTCTATTTCCGCCAGGGTGGACTGTAGGACTTCATCCGACGGTAGCTGGGGTAGGTTGAAGTCATTCAGTATCCTCTTCACCGATCGAACGAGGCGCTCCCAGCACCCACCGAAATGAGGGGCCGCAGGGGGGTTAAATGTCCACCTAAAATTGGAGTCACAAAATCGTTCAATTAGTTGGCCCTCATTTACTTCCTTGACGGCCGCCTTAAGTTCTCGCGACGCTCCTACGAAGTTGGTGCCCCTATCGGAGATGATCTCTCTCGGCGTGCCCCTTCTGGCGATGAATCGTTGAATTGCCAGAATGCAGGATGCCGAATTTAACGTATGTGCCAGTTCCAGGTGTATTGCTCGGGTTGTGAGGCACGTAAATAGGACTCCCCACCGTTTTTCCTTACGGCATCCAACGACGACGTAGAGTGGCCCGAAATAGTCCAGTCCGGTATGCGTGAACGCACGTTGTGCCACTGCAGTCCGGCATCGTGGTAGGTTTCCCATTTGCGGGCTTTCCGGCTTCACCTTCATATTTTTGCAGTGTTGGCATGTATAGCGAATTCGGTTGAACTCCGCCAGGATACGAGGAATGTGAAACCTAGCTCTTATTTCATTGAGTGCCGTAAGATGGTTACAATGACGGTACTGTCGATGATAGTGCATCATAATCAAACCGGTGACGTGGTGCCGCCTGGGGAGGATTATCGGCCTTCGAAGGGATTCGCTCGCTATGGTGCAGTTGTCTAGTCGCCCTCGCATCCGGATAATTCCGCAATCATCCAGTTCAGGTGACAATTTGTATAATGGACTGTCCTTCCTTAGTTTGTTCGTAACTTCGTGATGAATTCTATTCTTTTGTAAGGTCCTGAATTCGACTGGGTAAGATTCGTATTGGACTTGCCCTATGACGAGCTTCTCTGACAGGTCGAGCTCTTCCTGCGTAATGGGTCCTCGCGTGGTTGGTTCCCTTCGTGCGCGGTGCTTGGCATTGTTGACGAATCTCAGGACGAAAGCGATTGCTCTTACGAGTCTCGTCCATCTGGAAAACCGCGTAAATTCTATAAGTGGTTCATTTACGATATGGTGATGGACGCTACGTCGTAGTTCTTCAGATGTTCCCTTCTGGGGTGCGTCATCTAGCGGCCACTTATTTTCCGGCTCCCAGAGGAAACTTGGACCGCGAAACCATCTGCTGTCTTGGCTCATATCTGGATTTCGCTGCCACTTGGTACCTTCATCCACTACGTTATGTTTGATGCTGATCCACCTCCACTCAGTCGCACGCGTTGTGTCCAAAAGCTCGCTGACCCGGAAAGCTACGAACGGGCTGTACTTACGGTGGTCGGAGTTCAGCCAGCTCAACACATTTCGGGAGTCGGTCCAGAAGAATCGCTGCGTGACTGTGAGTCGATGTGAAGCGATGACGTTGGCTGCAAACCGTGCTCCAATTACCGCTGCTTGTAGCTCGAGACGTGGGATGGATAAGAATTTCAGCGGAGCTACTCGTGTTTTGGAGCCTACCAGCGCGCATTCTATGCCTTCGCCTTCCTCAAAGCGCAGATATGCTACGGCTGCCATTCCGTTCTCGCTTGCATCACAGAAAACGTGTAGCTGTATGTTTTGGGCATTCGCAGAAGTGTCCAGCCTGTAGCACCTCTTGATGGCAACCCTTTGGAGTGATGATAGCTGGGCGACCCATTTCGCCCACCTTTCCGCACACGCGCTGTTGATCACCTGGTCCCAGCCGCAACCGGATCGCCAGACTTCCTGAAGCAGGGTCTTAAGAAACATTAGAAAGTTTCCGATGAGCCCTAGCGGGTCGTAGATGAGCATTAAGGTGCGCAATATCTCGCGCTTGGTGGGCCATCTCTCGCCAGAGAGCAATGTCTCGTCATGCTTTGTGTTCAGGCGGAACGTAAAGGCGTCAACGGTTGTATCCCACCACATGCCTAGAACTTTTTCCGTGCTGGGATTGGTAAGCATCCGACTGTCTTCGTGACTCTTTTCTTTTAGGCTTTCCAACACTTGCCTCGAACTCGACAGCCAGTTTCTTATCTCGAAACCTCCCTGTTGATGGATAAAACGCACCTCTTCAACCAACCGTATGGCCTCCTCCGGGGTTTCAACGCTGGCAAGCATATCGTCCACGTAGTGTTCGTGTTTGATGCATTCGACTGCCCGCGGAAACCGTTGGGCAAACCTCTCGGCGTTCGTATTCTTAATGAAGTGCGCACTACCCGGCGAGCACGTCGCCCCGAAGGTCATTACCGTCACAACATATGTGGCTGGTTCCATCCTAGGATCCGTTGACTCTCCCCAGAAGAATAACTGACTTCGCTGATCCTCAGGGTTCATGCCAACCTGGAAAAACATCTCGCGAATGTCGCCTGTTACTGCTACGCGAAATTCACGGAATTTATATAGAACTGCGACAAGGTCCGTGAGCTGATCGGGTCCTGCTAGGAGAAAGGAGTTTAGACTTACGCCATGTGATTTGGCGGCAGCATCGAATACCATGCGCAGTTTTCCTGGTTTGTTGGCGTTCATCACTGGGAAAATAGGAAGGTACCATTCACGCGGAGTCCTTTTCCTGAGTTCCTCTGTTCCGAGGCGTCGTATGTATCCTTTACTTTCATACTCCTTCATTTTTTCCACGATGGCTCGTCCTAACACTGGGTCCATTTTCATCTTTTTTCGTAGACACTCATACCGCCGTAGTGCCATTTCCTTGTTGGGCGGTAAACGGACATTGTCGTATTTCCATAATAGTCCTGTTTCAAAACGACCGGATGTGAGCCGTGTCTCGCGGTTTAGTATATCTAGCGCTCTCGCGTCATCATCGGACATTTGTTTTAGCGGCGCATTTGCGATCCCGATCGATTCTATGGCGAAGTACTCCTTCAGTGATTTGTTTAGTGCTTCGTCATCTTCATTACCACAGCTGCAAATGTGGAAGCAATGTAGAGTGTTTGCGCTCGGAGTGGGTGCCTTTGAGTAGGGGCCGTATACCGTCCAACCTAAACGTGTTTTAGACGCTATTGGCTCGTAATTTCTGCCTTCTCTGCTTTTTAGTGGTTTGCTGAGCCGGCTATTGTCGGTTCCGATGAGAACGAGTGGAGAGCCATTCGAATATGTGGCTAGTGGGACGCCCCTGATATGGGGATACTTATACGCCAGTTGTTCTGCTGATACTGATTGTATCGGCAACGAAATATCGCGTATAGTATGGACCTTCGGCAGATCGTAAGTTACGGCGCCGTCGTGTGTTCCTGAGATCCTCAGGGATACTCTCATGGACTCAGCTTCGTCTCTTGTTGTATGTCCCGTCCATTTTAAGCACAATGGGCTGGGTACTCCTTCTAAATTCAGTTCTGCTACAAGCCTTTCATCTACGAAGGTAGATGACGAACCACTATCTAGGGAAGCGAGTGTTTCCAGTTTTTTGTTGTTTCCGTGCAGTATCACTGGGACATATTGAAATAGTATTCCCTCGTTTGTACCGCAGTGCGTTAAGCAGTGTCGTGGCAAAGGCATTGGTTGCACTGTTATGTCATCGTGCAGAAGGAAGTGATGCATGGCAGTACACCCATTCTTACCGCATACCGTCCGTACACTGCAGCCGCTGTTATGCAGGGATAGACACTTGCGACACAACTCCTGTCGTTTCACGTAGGCTCGTCTATCGCTTGGGCGAAGCTCGAGGAAGCGAGGGCAGTTGGCGAGGCTTTGGCAGGATCCGCGGCACATCGTGCAGTAATGCTCGGATGACGTTCTGTCGAGCGGGGTCGCTTCATGAAGGTGCATCATCGCGCGATTCCTTCTGGGTGTGTGTGGTCGTTCGGTCTCATTTCGATCGTACCTTGCGAAATGGTTCACCTCTAGGCTCGCGGCTTCGCCTATCTCTGCCATCCACTTACCGAACTCCGAGAGTGTCGTTTCAGGTAGCAGGCGCTTGTATCGGGCCCATTCTAGACGCATCGTAGGTGGAAGCTTCGCGGTCAGTTCCTTCAACAGCGCCACGTTGCACATATATTCACGGAGCCCGGAAACTCGGATAGTGGCGCACATGTTTCGTACCGCTAAGCCGAATGCTGCCATGGTTTCTAATCTTTCAGCTCTTGGCGCGGGCATCCTCCTCACCTTTTCGATCAAACTCTCCACGATCAAGTCTGGCCTTCCAAAATGGGTTTCAAGGACCTCCAACGTCTCACTCAACCCTGACGGTAGCAGCAGTAAGTGTTCCACGGCTTCGAGCGCCGATCCGCGGAGGGCCTTTTGCAGCCTTAACATATTTTCCTCATCGCTGAATCCACAGGCTTCAGTGGACCTTTTAAAGTGCGCGATAAAGATCGGCCAGTGTTCAATAGCGCCGGAAAAAGTCCGAAGATCCTTCCCGATCGCGTGTCGCGCCGATATTTGATTCTGGTTTAAATACGTGAAACTGTGATTTAGTGATCGGGCTGTGTGTGGTATTCGCCCATCCGCGGAAGTGTTTTGAGTGTTTCCGCGTTGAGTTATGTGTATTTTCCCAATCGACGCATCGACTGCGCGCTGCCACTCCGCATATTCACGTTCCTGGGCTGCTTGCTGGTCCAGTGCCCAAGTGCGATCGTACAGTGGTGGGAAACTTGACCGCGTCACCCCGGGGGTCAAAGGGCTACGACCTGACCGATCGTCGCCATGTTCGCGTCGCGTCCCTGCCGCCATTCCGATGCGGTCTGTCTCCGATAGCCATTGCGTTGTTTTATGTACGCGGGTTGTAACGGAGTCTCCGCCCTGTCTCTCGTCTACTTGTCGGCTGATTTCGCGGGTTAGTTCTAACTCGCGTTCCTCGAATTCGAGCTCTCGACGTGCCTTTTCGGTTTCGAACTCAAGCCTCTCCAGGTCGAGCCGTTTTCTTCGGACTAAAAACTCACGGGACGCTACCGCGGTAGAGGGAGACGGATCATCAATGACGGCTTGCGAATCATCATTCGCTTCGATGTCGATGACCTGCACGGTCGAGTTTGGGGTCGATCCTGTTCGCTGGTCCTGCTGCACGGGCACTTGCACACACTGAGAGCCTCCTTCGAGGGGGTTATTAATCATCTCGATGCACTGCACTTTTTTGTTTCGTTCTTACTATTCACTCTTCCGCTAAAGAATATCTCTTTTAGAATATTCTTCGTGTTTAAGAAGCTCTTTAAAGAATGTTGCGAATGCAATTACGCAAGAAAGAAAAAGGCGTTTTTTTAGTATTCTTCCAAGGTAGACAGGGAAGCAGAAAAACTTTAAAGAGGTCTTTTTATTTGTCGCGAAGAAAAAGAGGCCTCGCAGGACCTCGTTCCGCCCTTTATACTAATCCCTCTCGGTTCTGAACCGGTTCACTCAGTGAACCGGTTCACTCAGTGAGCGCGAGAGCGTTACAAATGTCATTTGTAACAGTAATAGATTTAAAACCAACATGTAGATCAATCGGTTTGATTGGATTGTTGAATGGTCTTGGATTTGAAAATTCAATTTGCAAGAAAATCTAATGCAACTAGCAATGTAGAACATTTTCATTCAAACTTAAACGAAATGTACAGGACTGCAGAATTCAAATTTCATATCATTTCACCATCAGATCAATTAACTGTAATAATCGATTAAATCAGTAAGAAATTTTATGAAATCGACGCACACAAACAAACTTAACCAGTTTGGTGTTATTTTTATCAGAAACTAAATCCATGAACCATTTCTCAAACATTAGCTAATGATGAAAATCACATTTATATCGTCATAAGGTCTTTCGATGGATATGGCAACACCGTTCACAAACCAAAAACAAGAAAACGAAGCTGTTATAACTGAATATCTGGGGTCATTTAGTAGCCCACAAACAATAGTAGAAGGTTAAACCGTTTCTGAAACATTAAACAAGGATAAAAATCACATTAATATCGTCATAAGGACTTTTAATGGATATCGCAACATCGTTCGTAATTCAAAACCAGATAGCGAGGCTGGTACTACTGAACACAAGGGATCATTTAGAAGCCCACATACAACAGTAATAGATTTAAAACCAACATGTAGATCAATCGGTTTGATTGGATTGTTGAATGGTCTTGGATTTGAAAATTCAATTTGCAAGAAAATCTAATGCAACTAGCAACGTAGAACATTTTCATTCAAACTTAACCGAAATGTACAGGACTGCAGAATTCAAATTTCATATCATTTCACCATCAGATCAATTAACTGTAATGATCGATAAATTCAGTAAGACATTTTATGAAATCGACGCACACAAAGAAATTTAAACAGTTTGGTGTTATTATTATCAGAAACTAAATCCATGAACCATTTCTCAAACATTAGCTAATGATGAAAATCACATTTATATCGTCATAAGGTCTTTCGATGGATATGGCAACACCGTTCGCAAACCAAAAACAAGAAAACGAAGCTGTTATAACTGAATATCTGGGGTCATTTAGTAGCCCACAAACAATAGTAGAAGGTTAAACCGTTTCTGAAACATTAAACAAGGATAAAAATCACATTAATATCGTCATAAGGACTTTTAATGGATATCGCAACATCGTTCGTAATTCAAAACCAGATAGCGAGGCTGGTACTACTGAACACAAGGGATCATTTAGAAGCCCACATACAACAGTAATTGTTGCGAATGCAATTACGCAAGAAAGAAAAAGGCGTTTTTTTAGTATTCTTCCAAGGTAGACAGGGAAGCAGAAAAACTTTAAAGAGGTCTTTTTATTTGTCGCGAAGAAAAAGAGGCCTCGCAGGACCTCGTTCCGCCCTTTATACTAATCCCTCTCGGTTCTGAACCGGTTCACTCAGTGGGCGCGAGAGCGTTACAAATGTCATTTATAACATTTCTCCCCACCGGTGACACCTCAGTAGGCACCTTCTACTCTCTCGCGCTGTCACATCTGTTCGCCTCGTGGTTTTGACACTTTACATCGAGTAAAGCGATTTTAGTGGCCGGCCGTTCCAAAATACCGTTCGCGGTTTGTATTTTTGCGCGGCGGACCTGTCCATCTGCGGCCTTGACTACCGCTAATACTCGTCCTTTCGGCCAGTGGTTCCTTGGTAAATTTCCGTCCGCGATCACTGCTAAATCTCCTTCCTGGATTGGACGAGTTGGGCGAAACCATTTAGTTCGACGAGTTAGTGTAGGCAAGTAGTCCGACACCCATCTTCGCCAGAATATATCTGCGTTCCTTTTTGAGGCTGTCCATGCCGCCTTAATTGCCGAAGGTGTATCATCCCAACTGGTTAACGGTTTGCATCCGTCGGAGCTACCCAGCAGTAAGTGGTTCGGAGTGATGGGGGCATCTAGCTCGTCGTTCAGCGGTACGTAAGTCAGTGGCCTTTAATTTATGATGTTTTCTATTTCCGCCAGGGTGGACTGTAGGACTTCATCCGACGGTAGCTGGGGTAGGTTGAAGTCATTCAGTATCCTCTTCACCGATCGAACGAGGCGCTCCCAGCACCCACCGAAATGAGGGGCCGCAGGGGGGTTAAATGTCCACCTAAAATTGGAGTCACAAAATCGTTCAATTAGTTGGCCCTCATTTACTTCCTTGACGGCCGCCTTAAGTTCTCGCGACGCTCCTACGAAGTTGGTGCCCCTATCGGAGATGATCTCTCTCGGCGTGCCCCTTCTGGCGATGAATCGTTGAATTGCCAGAATGCAGGATGCCGAATTTAACGTATGTGCCAGTTCCAGGTGTATTGCTCGGGTTGTGAGGCACGTAAATAGGACTCCCCACCGTTTTTCCTTACGGCATCCAACGACGACGTAGAGTGGCCCGAAATAGTCCAGTCCGGTATGCGTGAACGCACGTTGTGCCACTGCAGTCCGGCATCGTGGTAGGTTTCCCATTTGCGGGCTTTCCGGCTTCACCTTCATATTTTTGCAGTGTTGGCATGTATAGCGAATTCGGTTGAACTCCGCCAGGATACGAGGAATGTGAAACCTAGCTCTTATTTCATTGAGTGCCGTAAGATGGTTACAATGACGGTACTGTCGATGATAGTGCATCATAATCAAACCGGTGACGTGGTGCCGCCTGGGGAGGATTATCGGCCTTCGAAGGGATTCGCTCGCTATGGTGCAGTTGTCTAGTCGCCCTCGCATCCGGATAATTCCGCAATCATCCAGTTCAGGTGACAATTTGTATAATGGACTGTCCTTCCTTAGTTTGTTCGTAACTTCGTGATGAATTCTATTCTTTTGTAAGGTCCTGAATTCGACTGGGTAAGATTCGTATTGGACTTGCCCTATGACGAGCTTCTCTGACAGGTCGAGCTCTTCCTGCGTAATGGGTCCTCGCGTGGTTGGTTCCCTTCGTGCGCGGTGCTTGGCATTGTTGACGAATCTCAGGACGAAAGCGATTGCTCTTACGAGTCTCGTCCATCTGGAAAACCGCGTAAATTCTATAAGTGGTTCATTTACGATATGGTGATGGACGCTACGTCGTAGTTCTTCAGATGTTCCCTTCTGGGGTGCGTCATCTAGCGGCCACTTATTTTCCGGCTCCCAGAGGAAACTTGGACCGCGAAACCATCTGCTGTCTTGGCTCATATCTGGATTTCGCTGCCACTTGGTACCTTCATCCACTACGTTATGTTTGATGCTGATCCACCTCCACTCAGTCGCACGCGTTGTGTCCAAAAGCTCGCTGACCCGGAAAGCTACGAACGGGCTGTACTTACGGTGGTCGGAGTTCAGCCAGCTCAACACATTTCGGGAGTCGGTCCAGAAGAATCGCTGCGTGACTGTGAGTCGATGTGAAGCGATGACGTTGGCTGCAAACCGTGCTCCAATTACCGCTGCTTGTAGCTCGAGACGTGGGATGGATAAGAATTTCAGCGGAGCTACTCGTGTTTTGGAGCCTACCAGCGCGCATTCTATGCCTTCGCCTTCCTCAAAGCGCAGATATGCTACGGCTGCCATTCCGTTCTCGCTTGCATCACAGAAAACGTGTAGCTGTATGTTTTGGGCATTCGCAGAAGTGTCCAGCCTGTAGCACCTCTTGATGGCAACCCTTTGGAGTGATGATAGCTGGGCGACCCATTTCGCCCACCTTTCCGCACACGCGCTGTTGATCACCTGGTCCCAGCCGCAACCGGATCGCCAGACTTCCTGAAGCAGGGTCTTAAGAAACATTAGAAAGTTTCCGATGAGCCCTAGCGGGTCGTAGATGAGCATTAAGGTGCGCAATATCTCGCGCTTGGTGGGCCATCTCTCGCCAGAGAGCAATGTCTCGTCATGCTTTGTGTTCAGGCGGAACGTAAAGGCGTCAACGGTTGTATCCCACCACATGCCTAGAACTTTTTCCGTGCTGGGATTGGTAAGCATCCGACTGTCTTCGTGACTCTTTTCTTTTAGGCTTTCCAACACTTGCCTCGAACTCGACAGCCAGTTTCTTATCTCGAAACCTCCCTGTTGATGGATAAAACGCACCTCTTCAACCAACCGTATGGCCTCCTCCGGGGTTTCAACGCTGGCAAGCATATCGTCCACGTAGTGTTCGTGTTTGATGCATTCGACTGCCCGCGGAAACCGTTGGGCAAACCTCTCGGCGTTCGTATTCTTAATGAAGTGCGCACTACCCGGCGAGCACGTCGCCCCGAAGGTCATTACCGTCACAACATATGTGGCTGGTTCCATCCTAGGATCCGTTGACTCTCCCCAGAAGAATAACTGACTTCGCTGATCCTCAGGGTTCATGCCAACCTGGAAAAACATCTCGCGAATGTCGCCTGTTACTGCTACGCGAAATTCACGGAATTTATATAGAACTGCGACAAGGTCCGTGAGCTGATCGGGTCCTGCTAGGAGAAAGGAGTTTAGACTTACGCCATGTGATTTGGCGGCAGCATCGAATACCATGCGCAGTTTTCCTGGTTTGTTGGCGTTCATCACTGGGAAAATAGGAAGGTACCATTCACGCGGAGTCCTTTTCCTGAGTTCCTCTGTTCCGAGGCGTCGTATGTATCCTTTACTTTCATACTCCTTCATTTTTTCCACGATGGCTCGTCCTAACACTGGGTCCATTTTCATCTTTTTTCGTAGACACTCATACCGCCGTAGTGCCATTTCCTTGTTGGGCGGTAAACGGACATTGTCGTATTTCCATAATAGTCCTGTTTCAAAACGACCGGATGTGAGCCGTGTCTCGCGGTTTAGTATATCTAGCGCTCTCGCGTCATCATCGGACATTTGTTTTAGCGGCGCATTTGCGATCCCGATCGATTCTATGGCGAAGTACTCCTTCAGTGATTTGTTTAGTGCTTCGTCATCTTCATTACCACAGCTGCAAATGTGGAAGCAATGTAGAGTGTTTGCGCTCGGAGTGGGTGCCTTTGAGTAGGGGCCGTATACCGTCCAACCTAAACGTGTTTTAGACGCTATTGGCTCGTAATTTCTGCCTTCTCTGCTTTTTAGTGGTTTGCTGAGCCGGCTATTGTCGGTTCCGATGAGAACGAGTGGAGAGCCATTCGAATATGTGGCTAGTGGGACGCCCCTGATATGGGGATACTTATACGCCAGTTGTTCTGCTGATACTGATTGTATCGGCAACGAAATATCGCGTATAGTATGGACCTTCGGCAGATCGTAAGTTACGGCGCCGTCGTGTGTTCCTGAGATCCTCAGGGATACTCTCATGGACTCAGCTTCGTCTCTTGTTGTATGTCCCGTCCATTTTAAGCACAATGGGCTGGGTACTCCTTCTAAATTCAGTTCTGCTACAAGCCTTTCATCTACGAAGGTAGATGACGAACCACTATCTAGGGAAGCGAGTGTTTCCAGTTTTTTGTTGTTTCCGTGCAGTATCACTGGGACATATTGAAATAGTATTCCCTCGTTTGTACCGCAGTGCGTTAAGCAGTGTCGTGGCAAAGGCATTGGTTGCACTGTTATGTCATCGTGCAGAAGGAAGTGATGCATGGCAGTACACCCATTCTTACCGCATACCGTCCGTACACTGCAGCCGCTGTTATGCAGGGATAGACACTTGCGACACAACTCCTGTCGTTTCACGTAGGCTCGTCTATCGCTTGGGCGAAGCTCGAGGAAGCGAGGGCAGTTGGCGAGGCTTTGGCAGGATCCGCGGCACATCGTGCAGTAATGCTCGGATGACGTTCTGTCGAGCGGGGTCGCTTCATGAAGGTGCATCATCGCGCGATTCCTTCTGGGTGTGTGTGGTCGTTCGGTCTCATTTCGATCGTACCTTGCGAAATGGTTCACCTCTAGGCTCGCGGCTTCGCCTATCTCTGCCATCCACTTACCGAACTCCGAGAGTGTCGTTTCAGGTAGCAGGCGCTTGTATCGGGCCCATTCTAGACGCATCGTAGGTGGAAGCTTCGCGGTCAGTTCCTTCAACAGCGCCACGTTGCACATATATTCACGGAGCCCGGAAACTCGGATAGTGGCGCACATGTTTCGTACCGCTAAGCCGAATGCTGCCATGGTTTCTAATCTTTCAGCTCTTGGCGCGGGCATCCTCCTCACCTTTTCGATCAAACTCTCCACGATCAAGTCTGGCCTTCCAAAATGGGTTTCAAGGACCTCCAACGTCTCACTCAACCCTGACGGTAGCAGCAGTACGTGTTCCACGGCTTCGAGCGCCGATCCGCGGAGGGCCTTTTGCAGCCTTAACATATTTTCCTCATCGCTGAATCCACAGGCTTCAGTGGACCTTTTAAAGTGCGCGATAAAGATCGGCCAGTGTTCAATAGCGCCGGAAAAAGCCGGAAGATCCTTCCCGATCGCGTGTCGCGCCGATATTTGATTCTGGTTTAAATACGTGAAACTGTGATTTAGTGATCGGGCTGTGTGTGGTATTCGCCCATCCGCGGAAGTGTTTTGAGTGTTTCCGCGTTGAGTTATGTGTATTTTCCCAATCGACGCATCGACTGCGCGCTGCCACTCCGCATATTCACGTTCCTGGGCTGCTTGCTGGTCCAGTGCCCAAGTGCGATCGTACAGTGGTGGGAAACTTGACCGCGTCACCCCGGGGGTCAAAGGGCTACGACCTGACCGATCGTCGCCATGTTCGCGTCGCGTCCCTGCCGCCATTCCGATGCGGTCTGTCTCCGATAGCCATTGCGTTGTTTTATGTACGCGGGCTGTAACGGAGTCTCCGCCCTGTCTCTCGTCTACTTGTCGGCTGATTTCGCGGGTTAGTTCTAACTGGCGTTCCTCGAATTCGAGCTCTCGACGTGCCTTTTCGGTTTCGAACTCAAGCCTCTCCAGGTCGAGCCGTTTTCTTCGGACTAAAAACTCACGGGACGCTACCGCGGTAGAGGGAGACGGATCATCAATGACGGCTTGCGAATCATCATTCGCTTCGATGTCGATGACCTGCACGGTCGAGTTTGGGGTCGATCCTGTTCGCTGGTCCTGCTGCACGGGCACTTGCACACACTGAGAGCCTCCTTCGAGGGGGTTATTAATCATCTCGATGCACTGCACTTTTTTGTTTCGTTCTTACTATTCACTCTTCCGCTAAAGAATATCTCTTTTAGAATATTTTTCGTGTTTAAGAAGCTCTTTAAAGAATGTTGCGAATGCAATTACGCAAGAAAGAAAAAGGCGTTTTTTTAGTATTCTTCCAAGGTAGACAGGGAAGCAGAAAAACTTTAAAGAGGTCTTTTTATTTGTCGCGAAGAAAAAGAGGCCTCGCAGGACCTCGTTCCGCCCTTTATACTAATCCCTCTCGGTTCTGAACCGGTTCACTCAGTGAACCGGTTCACTCAGTGAGCGCGAGAGCGTTACAAATGTCATTTGTAACAGTAATAGATTTAAAACCAACATGTAGATCAATCGGTTTGATTGGATTGTTGAATGGTCTTGGATTTGAAAATTCAATTTGCAAGAAAATCTAATGCAACTAGCAATGTAGAACATTTTCATTCAAACTTAACCGAAATGTACAGGACTGCAGAATTCAAATTTCATATCATTTCACCATCAGATCAATTAACTGTAATAATCGATTAAATCAGTAAGAAATTTTATGAAATCGACGCACACAAACAAACTTAAACAGTTTGGTGTTATTTTTATCAGAAACTAAATCCATGAACCATTTCTCAAACATTAGCTAATGATGAAAATCACATTTATATCGTCATAAGGTCTTTCGATGGATATGGCAACACCGTTCACAAACCAAAAACAAGAAAACGAAGCTGTTATAACTGAATATCTGGGGTCATTTAGTAGCCCACAAACAATAGTAGAAGGTTAAACCGTTTCTGAAACATTAAACAAGGATAAAAATCACATTAATATCGTCATAAGGACTTTTAATGGATATCGCAACATCGTTCGTAATTCAAAACCAGATAGCGAGGCTGGTACTACTGAACACAAGGGATCATTTAGAAGCCCACATACAACAGTAATAGATTTAAAACCAACATGTAGATCAATCGGTTTGATTGGATTGTTGAATGGTCTTGGATTTGAAAATTCAATTTGCAAGAAAATCTAATGCAACTAGCAACGTAGAACATTTTCATTCAAACTTAACCGAAATGTACAGGACTGCAGAATTCAAATTTCATATCATTTCACCATCAGATCAATTAACTGTAATGATCGATAAATTCAGTAAGACATTTTATGAAATCGACGCACACAAAGAAATTTAAACAGTTTGGTGTTATTATTATCAGAAACTAAATCCATGAACCATTTCTCAAACATTAGCTAATGATGAAAATCACATTTATATTGTCATAAGGTCTTTCGATGGATATGGCAACACCGTTCGCAAACCAAAAACAAGAAAACGAAGCTGTTATAACTGAATATCTGGGGTCATTTAGTAGCCCACAAACAATAGTAGAAGGTTAAACCGTTTCTGAAACATTAAACAAGGATAAAAATCACATTAATATCGTCATAAGGACTTTTAATGGATATCGCAACATCGTTCGTAATTCAAAACCAGATAGCGAGGCTGGTACTACTGAACACAAGGGATCATTTAGAAGCCCACATACAACAGTAATTGTTGCGAATGCAATTACGCAAGAAAGAAAAAGGCGTTTTTTTAGTATTCTTCCAAGGTAGACAGGGAAGCAGAAAAACTTTAAAGAGGTCTTTTTATTTGTCGCGAAGAAAAAGAGGCCTCGCAGGACCTCGTTCCGCCCTTTATACTAATCCCTCTCGGTTCTGAACCGGTTCACTCAGTGAACCGGTTCACTCAGTGGGCGCGAGAGCGTTACAAATGTCATTTATAACATTTCTCCCCACCGGTGACACCTCAGTAGGCACCTTCAACTCTCTCGCGCTGTCACATCTGTTCGCCTCGTGGTTTTGACACTTTACATCGAGTAAAGCGATTTTAGTGGCCGGCCGTTCCAAAATACCGTTCGCGGTTTGTATTTTTGCGCGGCGAACCTGTCCATCTGCGGCCTTGACTACCGCTAATACTCGTCCTTTCGGCCAGTGGTTCCTTGGTAAATTTCCGTCCGCGATCACTGCTAAATCTCCTTCCTGGATTGGACGAGTTGGGCGAAACCATTTAGTTCGACGAGTTAGTGTAGGCAAGTAGTCCGACACCCATCTTCGCCAGAATATATCTGCGTTCCTTTTTGAGGCTGTCCATGCCGCCTTAATTGCCGAAGGTATCTCATCCCAACTGGTTAACGGTTTGCATCCGTCGGAGCTACCCAGCAGTAAGTGGTTCGGAGTGATGGGGGCATCTAGCTCGTCGTTCAGCGGTACGTAAGTCAGTGGCCTTTAATTTATGATGTTTTCTATTTCCGCCAGGGTGGACTGTAGGACTTCATCCGACGGTAGCTGGGGTAGGTTGAAGTCATTCAGTATCCTCTTCACCGATCGAACGAGGCGCTCCCAGCACCCACCGAAATGAGGGGCCGCAGGGGGGTTAAATGTCCACCTAAAATTGGAGTCACAAAATCGTTCAATTAGTTGGCCCTCATTTACTTCCTTGACGGCCGCCTTAAGTTCTCGCGACGCTCCTACGAAGTTGGTGCCCCTATCGGAGATGATCTCTCTCGGCGTGCCCCTTCTGGCGATGAATCGTTGAATTGCCAGAATGCAGGATGCCGAATTTAACGTATGTGCCAGTTCCAGGTGTATTGCTCGGGTTGTGAGGCACGTAAATAGGACTCCCCACCGTTTTTCCTTACGGCATCCAACGACGACGTAGAGTGGCCCGAAATAGTCCAGTCCGGTATGCGTGAACGCACGTTGTGCCACTGCAGTCCGGCATCGTGGTAGGTTTCCCATTTGCGGGCTTTCCGGCTTCACCTTCATATTTTTGCAGTGTTGGCATGTATAGCGAATTCGGTTGAACTCCGCCAGGATACGAGGAATGTGAAACCTAGCTCTTATTTCATTGAGTGCCGTAAGATGGTTACAATGACGGTACTGTCGATGATAGTGCATCATAATCAAACCGGTGACGTGGTGCCGCCTGGGGAGGATTATCGGCCTTCGAAGGGATTCGCTCGCTATGGTGCAGTTGTTTAGTCGCCCTCGCATCCGGATAATTCCGCAATCATCCAGTTCAGGTGACAATTTGTATAATGGACTGTCCTTCCTTAGTTTGTTCGTAACTTCGTGATAAATTCTATTCTTTTGTAAGGTCCTGAATTCGACTGGGTAAGATTCGTATTGGACTTGCCCTATGACGAGCTTCTCTGACAGGTCGAGCTCTTCCTGCGTAATGGGTCCTCGCGTGGTTGGTTCCCTTCGTGCGCGGTGCTTGGCATTGTTGACGAATCTCAGGACGAAAGCGATTGCTCTTACGAGTCTCGTCCATCTGGAAAACCGCGTAAATTCTATAAGAGGTTCATTTACGATATGGTGATGGACGCTACGTCGTAGTTCTTCAGATGTTCCCTTCTGGGGTGCGTCATCTAGCGGCCACTTATTTTCCGGCTCCCAGAGGAAACTTGGACCGCGAAACCATCTGCTGTCTTGGCTCATATCTGGATTTCGCTGCCACTTGGTACCTTCATCCACTACGTTATGTTTGATGCTGATCCACCTCCACTCAGTCGCACGCGTTGTGTCCAAAAGCTCGCTGACCCGGAAAGCTACGAACGGGCTGTACTTACGGTGGTCGGAGTTCAGCCAGCTCAACACATTTCGGGAGTCGGTCCAGAAGAATCGCTGCGTGACTGTGAGTCGATGTGAAGCGATGACGTTGGCTGCAAACCGTGCTCCAATTACCGCTGCTTGTAGCTCGAGACGTGGGATGGATAAGAATTTCAGCGGAGCTACTCGTGTTTTGGAGCCTACCAGCGCGCATTCTATGCCTTCGCCTTCCTCAAAGCGCAGATATGCTACGGCTGCCATTCCGTTCTCGCTTGCATCACAGAAAACGTGTAGCTGTATGTTTTGGGCATTCGCAGAAGTGTCCAGCCTGTAGCACCTCTTGATGGCAACCCTTTGGAGTGATGATAGCTGGGCGACCCATTTCGCCCACCTTTCCGCACACGCACTGTTGATCACCTGGTCCCAGCCGCAACCGGATCGCCAGACTTCCTGAAGCAGGGTCTTAAGAAACATTAGAAAGTTTCCGATGAGCCCTAGCGGGTCGTAGATGAGCATTAAGGTGCGCAATATCTCGCGCTTGGTGGGCCATCTCTCGCCAGAGAGCAATGTCTCGTCATGCTTTGTGTTCAGGCGGAACGTAAAGGCGTCAACGGTTGTATCCCACCACATGCCTAGAACTTTTTCCGTGCTGGGATTGGTAAGCATCCGACTGTCTTCGTGACTCTTTTCTTTTAGGCTTTCCAACACTTGCCTCGAACTCGACAGCCAGTTTCTTATCTCGAAACCTCCCTGTTGATGGATAAAACGCACCTCTTCAACCAACCGTATGGCCTCCTCCGGGGTTTCAACGCTGGCAAGCATATCGTCCACGTAGTGTTCGTGTTTGATGCATTCGACTGCCCGCGGAAACCGTTGGGCAAACCTCTCGGCGTTCGTATTCTTAATGAAGTGCGCACTACCCGGCGAGCACGTCGCCCCGAAGGTCATTACCGTCACAACATATGTGGCTGGTTCCATCCTAGGATCCGTTGACTCTCCCCAGAAGAATAACTGACTTCGCTGATCCTCAGGGTTCATGCCAACCTGGAAAAACATCTCGCGAATGTCGCCTGTTACTGCTACGCGAAATTCACGGAATTTATATAGAACTGCGACAAGGTCCGTGAGCTGATCGGGTCCTGCTAGGAGAAAGGAGTTTAGACTTACGCCATGTGATTTGGCGGCAGCATCGAATACCATGCGCAGTTTTCCTGGTTTGTTGGCGTTCATCACTGGGAAAATAGGAAGGTACCATTCACGCGGAGTCCTTTTCCTGAGTTCCTCTGTTCCGAGGCGTCGTATGTATCCTTTACTTTCATACTCCTTCATTTTTTCCACGATGGCTCGTCCTAACACTGGGTCCATTTTCATCTTTTTTCGTAGACACTCATACCGCCGTAGTGCCATTTCCTTGTTGGGCGGTAAACGGACATTGTCGTATTTCCATAATAGTCCTGTTTCAAAACGACCGGATGTGAGCCGTGTCTCGCGGTTTAGTATATCTAGCGCTCTCGCGTCATCATCGGACATTTGTTTTAGCGGCGCATTTGCGATCCCGATCGATTCTATGGCGAAGTACTCCTTCAGTGATTTGTTTAGTGCTTCGTCATCTTCATTACCACAGCTGCAAATGTGGAAGCAATGTAGAGTGTTTGCGCTCGGAGTGGGTGCCTTTGAGTAGGGGCCGTATACCGTCCAACCTAAACGTGTTTTAGACGCTATTGGCTCGTAATTTCTGCCTTCTCTGCTTTTTAGTGGTTTGCTGAGCCGGCTATTGTCGGTTCCGATGAGAACGAGTGGAGAGCCATTCGAATATGTGGCTAGTGGGACGCCCCTGATATGGGGATACTTATACGCCAGTTGTTCTGCTGATACTGATTGTATCGGCAACGAAATATCGCGTATAGTATGGACCTTCGGCAGATCGTAAGTTACGGCGCCGTCGTGTGTTCCTGAGATCCTCAGGGATACTCTCATGGACTCAGCTTCGTCTCTTGTTGTATGTCCCGTCCATTTTAAGCACAATGGGCTGGGTACTCCTTCTAAATTCAGTTCTGCTACAAGCCTTTCATCTACGAAGGTAGATGACGAACCACTATCTAGGGAAGCGAGTGTTTCCAGTTTTTTGTTGTTTCCGTGCAGTATCACTGGGACATATTGAAATAGTATTCCCTCGTTTGTACCGCAGTGCGTTAAGCAGTGTCGTGGCAAAGGCGTTGGTTGCACTATTATGTCATCGTGCAGAAGGAAGTGATGCATGGCAGTACACCCATTCTTACCGCATACCGTCCGTACACTGCAGCCGCTGTTATGCAGGGATAGACACTTGCGACACAACTCCTGTCGTTTCACGTAGGCTCGTCTATCGCTTGGGCGAAGCTCGAGGAAGCGAGGGCAGTTGGCGAGGCTTTGGCAGGATCCGCGGCACATCGTGCAGTAATGCTCGGATGACGTTCTGTCGAGCGGGGTCGCTTCATGAAGGTGCATCATCGCGCGATTCCTTCTGGGTGTGTGTGGTCGTTCGGTCTCATTTCGATCGTACCTTGCGAAATGGTTCACCTCTAGGCTCGCGGCTTCGCCTATCTCTGCCATCCACTTACCGAACTCCGAGAGTGTCGTTTCAGGTAGCAGGCGCTTGTATCGGGCCCATTCTAGACGCATCGTAGGTGGAAGCTTCGCGGTCAGTTCCTTCAACAGCGCCACGTTGCACATATATTCACGGAGCCCGGAAACTCGGATAGTGGCGCACATGTTTCGTACCGCTAAGCCGAATGCTGCCATGGTTTCTAATCTTTCAGCTCTTGGCGCGGGCATCCTCCTCACCTTTTCGATCAAACTCTCCACGATCAAGTCTGGCCTTCCAAAATGGGTTTCAAGGACCTCCAACGTCTCACTCAACCCTGACGGTAGCAGCAGTAAGTGTTCCACGGCTTCGAGCGCCGATCCGCGGAGGGCCTTTTGCAGCCTTAACATATTTTCCTCATCGCTGAATCCACAGGCTTCAGTGGACCTTTTAAAGTGCGCGATAAAGATCGGCCAGTGTTCAATAGCGCCGGAAAAAGTCCGAAGATCCTTCCCGATCGCGTGTCGCGCCGATATTTGATTCTGGTTTAAATACGTGAAACTGTGATTTAGTGATCGGGCTGTGTGTGGTATTCGCCCATCCGCGGAAGTGTTTTGAGTGTTTCCGCGTTGAGTTATGTGTATTTTCCCAATCGACGCATCGACTGCGCGCTGCCACTCCGCATATTCACGTTCCTGGGCTGCTTGCTGGTCCAGTGCCCAAGTGCGATCGTACAGTGGTGGGAAACTTGACCGCGTCACCCCGGGGGTCAAAGGGCTACGACCTGACCGATCGTCGCCATGTTCGCGTCGCGTCCCTGCCGCCATTCCGATGCGGTCTGTCTCCGATAGCCATTGCGTTGTTTTATGTACGCGGGCTGTAACGGAGTCTCCGCCCTGTCTCTCGTCTACTTGTCGGCTGATTTCGCGGGTTAGTTCTAACTCGCGTTCCTCGAATTCGAGCTCTCGACGTGCCTTTTCGGTTTCGAACTCAAGCCTCTCCAGGTCGAGCCGTTTTCTTCGGACTAAAAACTCACGGGACGCTACCGCGGTAGAGGGAGACGGATCATCAATGACGGCTTGCGAATCATCATTCGCTTCGATGTCGATGACCTGCACGGTCGAGTTTGGGGTCGATCCTGTTCGCTGGTCCTGCTGCACGGGCACTTGCACACACTGAGAGCCTCCTTCGAGGGGGTTATTAATCATCTCGATGCACTGCACTTTTTTGTTTCGTTCTTACTATTCACTCTTCCGCTAAAGAATATCTCTTTTAGAATATTCTTCGTGTTTAAGAAGCTCTTTAAAGAATGTTGCGAATGCAATTACGCAAGAAAGAAAAAGGCGTTTTTTTAGTATTCTTCCAAGGTAGACAGGGAAGCAGAAAAACTTTAAAGAGGTCTTTTTATTTGTCGCGAAGAAAAAGAGGCCTCGCAGGACCTCGTTCCACCCTTTATACTAATCCCTCTCGGTTCTGAACCGGTTCACTCAGTGAACCGGTTCACTCAGTGAGCGCGAGAGCGTTACAAATGTCATTTGTAACAGTAATAGATTTAAAACCAACATGTAGATCAATCGGTTTGATTGGATTGTTGAATGGTCTTGGATTTGAAAATTCAATTTGCAAGAAAATCTAATGCAACTAGCAATGTAGAACATTTTCATTCAAACTTAACCGAAATGTACAGGACTGCAGAATTCAAATTTCATATCATTTCACCATCAGATCAATTAACTGTAATAATCGATTAAATCAGTAAGACATTTTATGAAATCGACGCACACAAACAAACTTAAACAGTTTGGTGTTATTATTATCAGAAACTAAATCCATGAACCATTTCTCAAACATTAGCTAATGATGAAAATCACATTTATATCGTCATAAGGTCTTTCGATGGATATGGCAACACCGTTCACAAACCAAAAACAAGAAAACGAAGCTGTTATAACTGAATATCTGGGGTCATTTAGTAGCCCACAAACAATAGTAGAAGGTTAAACCGTTTCTGAAACATTAAACAAGGATAAAAATCACATTAATATCGTCATAAGGACTTTTAATGGATATCGCAACATCGTTCGTAATTCAAAACCAGATAGCGAGGCTGGTACTACTGAACACAAGGGATCATTTAGAAGCCCACATACAACAGTAATAGATTTAAAACCAACATGTAGATCAATCGGTTTGATTGGATTGTTGAATGGTCTTGGATTTGAAAATTCAATTTGCAAGAAAATCTAATGCAACTAGCAACGTAGAACATTTTCATTCAAACTTAACCGAAATGTACAGGACTGCAGAATTCAAATTTCATATCATTTCACCATCAGATCAATTAACTGTAATGATCGATAAATTCAGTAAGACATTTTATGAAATCGACGCACACAAAGAAATTTAAACAGTTTGGTGTTATTATTATCAGAAACTAAATCCATGAACCATTTCTCAAACATTAGCTAATGATGAAAATCACATTTATATCGTCATAAGGTCTTTCGATGGATATGGCAACACCGTTCGCAAACCAAAAACAAGAAAACGAAGCTGTTATAACTGAATATCTGGGGTCATTTAGTAGCCCACAAACAATAGTAGAAGGTTAAACCGTTTCTGAAACATTAAACAAGGATAAAAATCACATTAATATCGTCATAAGGACTTTTAATGGATATCGCAACATCGTTCGTAATTCAAAACCAGATAGCGAGGCTGGTACTACTGAACACAAGGGATCATTTAGAAGCCCACATACAACAGTAATTGTTGCGAATGCAATTACGCAAGAAAGAAAAAGGCGTTTTTTTAGTATTCTTCCAAGGTAGACAGGGAAGCAGAAAAACTTTAAAGAGGTCTTTTTATTTGTCGCGAAGAAAAAGAGGCCTCGCAGGACCTCGTTCCACCCTTTATACTAATCCCTCTCGGTTCTGAACCGGTTCACTCAGTGAACCGGTTCACTCAGTGGGCGCGAGAGCGTTACAAATGTCATTTATAACATTTCTCCCCACCGGTGACACCTCAGTAGGCACCTTCTACTCTCTCGCGCTGTCACATCTGTTCGCCTCGTGGTTTTGACACTTTACATCGAGTAAAGCGATTTTAGTGGCCGGCCGTTCCAAAATACCGTTCGCGGTTTGTATTTTTGCGCGGCGGACCTGTCCATCTGCGGCCTTGACTACCGCTAATACTCGTCCTTTCGGCCAGTGGTTCCTTGGTAAATTTCCGTCCGCGATCACTGCTAAATCTCCTTCCTGGATTGGACGAGTTGGGCGAAACCATTTAGTTCGACGAGTTAGTGTAGGCAAGTAGTCCGACACCCATCTTCGCCAGAATATATCTGCGTTCCTTTTTGAGGCTGTCCATGCCGCCTTAATTGCCGAAGGTGTATCATCCCAACTGGTTAACGGTTTGCATCCGTCGGAGCTACCCAGCAGTAAGTGGTTCGGAGTGATGGGGGCATCTAGCTCGTCGTTCAGCGGTACGTAAGTCAGTGGCCTTTAATTTATGATGTTTTCTATTTCCGCCAGGGTGGACTGTAGGACTTCATCCGACGGTAGCTGGGGTAGGTTGAAGTCATTCAGTATCCTCTTCACCGATCGAACGAGGCGCTCCCAGCACCCACCGAAATGAGGGGCCGCAGGGGGGTTAAATGTCCACCTAAAATTGGAGTCACAAAATCGTTCAATTAGTTGGCCCTCATTTACTTCCTTGACGGCCGCCTTAAGTTCTCGCGACGCTCCTACGAAGTTGGTGCCCCTATCGGAGATGATCTCTCTCGGCGTGCCCCTTCTGGCGATGAATCGTTGAATTGCCAGAATGCAGGATGCCGAATTTAACGTATGTGCCAGTTCCAGGTGTATTGCTCGGGTTGTGAGGCACGTAAATAGGACTCCCCACCGTTTTTCCTTACGGCATCCAACGACGACGTAGAGTGGCCCGAAATAGTCCAGTCCGGTATGCGTGAACGCACGTTGTGCCACTGCAGTCCGGCATCGTGGTAGGTTTCCCATTTGCGGGCTTTCCGGCTTCACCTTCATATTTTTGCAGTGTTGGCATGTATAGCGAATTCGGTTGAACTCCGCCAGGATACGAGGAATGTGAAACCTAGCTCTTATTTCATTGAGTGCCGTAAGATGGTTACAATGACGGTACTGTCGATAATAGTGCATCATAATCAAACCGGTGACGTGGTGCCGCCTGGGGAGGATTATCGGCCTTCGAAGGGATTCGCTCGCTATGGTGCAGTTGTCTAGTCGCCCTCGCATCCGGATAATTCCGCAATCATCCAGTTCAGGTGACAATTTGTATAATGGACTGTCCTTCCTTAGTTTGTTCGTAACTTCGTGATGAATTCTATTCTTTTGTAAGGTCCTGAATTCGACTGGGTAAGATTCGTATTGGACTTGCCCTATGACGAGCTTCTCTGACAGGTCGAGCTCTTCCTGCGTAATGGGTCCTCGCGTGGTTGGTTCCCTTCGTGCGCGGTGCTTGGCATTGTTGACGAATCTCAGGACGAAAGCGATTGCTCTTACGAGTCTCGTCCATCTGGAAAACCGCGTAAATTCTATAAGTGGTTCATTTACGATATGGTGATGGACGCTACGTCGTAGTTCTTCAGATGTTCCCTTCTGGGGTGCGTCATCTAGCGGCCACTTATTTTCCGGCTCCCAGAGGAAACTTGGACCGCGAAACCATCTGCTGTCTTGGCTCATATCTGGATTTCGCTGCCACTTGGTACCTTCATCCACTACGTTATGTTTGGTGCTGATCCACCTCCACTCAGTCGCACGCGTTGTGTCCAAAAGCTCGCTGACCCGGAAAGCTACGAACGGGCTGTACTTACGGTGGTCGGAGTTCAGCCAGCTCAACACATTTCGGGAGTCGGTCCAGAAGAATCGCTGCGTGACTGTGAGTCGATGTGAAGCGATGACGTTGGCTGCAAACCGTGCTCCAATTACCGCTGCTTGTAGCTCGAGACGTGGGATGGATAAGAATTTCAGCGGAGCTACTCGTGTTTTGGAGCCTACCAGCGCGCATTCTATGCCTTCGCCTTCCTCAAAGCGCAGATATGCTACGGCTGCCATTCCGTTCTCGCTTGCATCACAGAAAACGTGTAGCTGTATGTTTTGGGCATTCGCAAAAGTGTCCAGCCTGTAGCACCTCTTGATGGCAACCCTTTGGAGTGATGATAGCTGGGCGACCCATTTCGCCCACCTTTCCGCACACGCACTGTTGATCACCTGGTCCCAGCCGCAACCGGATCGCCAGACTTCCTGAAGCAGGGTCTTAAGAAACATTAGAAAATTTCCGATGAGCCCTAGCGGGTCGTAGATGAGCATTAAGGTGCGCAATATCTCGCGCTTGGTGGGCCATCTCTCGCCAGAGAGCAATGTCTCGTCATGCTTTGTGTTCAGGCGGAACGTAAAGGCGTCAACGGTTGTATCCCACCACATGCCTAGAACTTTTTCCGTGCTGGGATTGGTAAGCATCCGACTGTCTTCGTGACTCTTTTCTTTTAGGCTTTCCAACACTTGCCTCGAACTCGACAGCCAGTTTCTTATCTCGAAACCTCCCTGTTGATGGATAAAACGCACCTCTTCAACCAACCGTATGGCCTCCTCCGGGGTTTCAACGCTGGCAAGCATATCGTCCACGTAGTGTTCGTGTTTGATGCATTCGACTGCCCGCGGAAACCGTTGGGCAAACCTCTCGGCGTTCGTATTCTTAATGAAGTGCGCACTACCCGGCGAGCACGTCGCCCCGAAGGTCATTACCGTCACAACATATGTGGCTGGTTCCATCCTAGGATCCGTTGACTCTCCCCAGAAGAATAACTGACTTCGCTGATCCTCAGGGTTCATGCCAACCTGGAAAAACATCTCGCGAATGTCGCCTGTTACTGCTACGCGAAATTCACGGAATTTATATAGAACTGCGACAAGGTCCGTGAGCTGATCGGGTCCTGCTAGGAGAAAGGAGTTTAGACTTACGCCATGTGATTTGGCGGCAGCATCGAATACCATGCGCAGTTTTCCTGGTTTGTTGGCGTTCATCACTGGGAAAATAGGAAGGTACCATTCACGCGGAGTCCTTTTCCTGAGTTCCTCTGTTCCGAGGCGTCGTATGTATCCTTTACTTTCATACTCCTTCATTTTTTCCACGATGGCTCGTCCTAACACTGGGTCCATTTTCATCTTTTTTCGTAGACACTCATACCGCCGTAGTGCCATTTCCTTGTTGGGCGGTAAACGGACATTGTCGTATTTCCATAATAGTCCTGTTTCAAAACGACCGGATGTGAGCCGTGTCTCGCGGTTTAGTATATCTAGCGCTCTCGCGTCATCATCGGACATTTGTTTTAGTGGCGCATTTGCGATCCCGATCGATTCTATGGCGAAGTACTCCTTCAGTGATTTGTTTAGTGCTTCGTCATCTTCATTACCACAGCTGCAAATGTGGAAGCAATGTAGAGTGTTTGCGCTCGGAGTGGGTGCCTTTGAGTAGGGGCCGTATACCGTCCAACCTAAACGTGTTTTAGACGCTATTGGCTCGTAATTTCTGCCTTCTCTGCTTTTTAGTGGTTTGCTGAGCCGGCTATTGTCGGTTCCGATGAGAACGAGTGGAGAGCCATTCGAATATGTGGCTAGTGGGACGCCCCTGATATGGGGATACTTATACGCCAGTTGTTCTGCTGATACTGATTGTATCGGCAACGAAATATCGCGTATAGTATGGACCTTCGGCAGATCGTAAGTTACGGCGCCGTCGTGTGTTCCTGAGATCCTCAGGGATACTCTCATGGACTCAGCTTCGTCTCTTGTTGTATGTCCCGTCCATTTTAAGCACAATGGGCTGGGTACTCCTTCTAAATTCAGTTCTGCTACAAGCCTTTCATCTACGAAGGTAGATGACGAACCACTATCTAGGGAAGCGAGTGTTTCCAGTTTTTTGTTGTTTCCGTGCAGTATCACTGGGACATATTGAAATAGTATTCCCTCGTTTGTACCGCAGTGCGTTAAGCAGTGTCGTGGCAAAGGCATTGGTTGCACTGTTATGTCATCGTGCAGAAGGAAGTGATGCATGGCAGTACACCCATTCTTACCGCATACCGTCCGTACACTGCAGCCGCTGTTATGCAGGGATAGACACTTGCGACACAACTCCTGTCGTTTCACGTAGGCTCGTCTATCGCTTGGGCGAAGCTCGAGGAAGCGAGGGCAGTTGGCGAGGCTTTGGCAGGATCCGCGGCACATCGTGCAGTAATGCTCGGATGACGTTCTGTCGAGCGGGGTCGCTTCATGAAGGTGCATCATCGCGCGATTCCTTCTGGGTGTGTGTGGTCGTTCGGTCTCATTTCGATCGTACCTTGCGAAATGGTTCACCTCTAGGCTCGCGGCTTCGCCTATCTCTGCCATCCACTTACCGAACTCCGAGAGTGTCGTTTCAGGTAGCAGGCGCTTGTATCGGGCCCATTCTAGACGCATCGTAGGTGGAAGCTTCGCGGTCAGTTCCTTCAACAGCGCCACGTTGCACATATATTCACGGAGCCCGGAAACTCGGATAGTGGCGCACATGTTTCGTACCGCTAAGCCGAATGCTGCCATGGTTTCTAATCTTTCAGCTCTTGGCGCGGGCATCCTCCTCACCTTTTCGATCAAACTCTCCACGATCAAGTCTGGCCTTCCAAAATGGGTTTCAAGGACCTCCAACGTCTCACTCAACCCTGACGGTAGCAGCAGTAAGTGTTCCACGGCTTCGAGCGCCGATCCGCGGAGGGCCTTTTGCAGCCTTAACATATTTTCCTCATCGCTGAATCCACAGGCTTCAGTGGACCTTTTAAAGTGCGCGATAAAGATCGGCCAGTGTTCAATAGCGCCGGAAAAAGTCCGAAGATCCTTCCCGATCGCGTGTCGCGCCGATATTTGATTCTGGTTTAAATACGTGAAACTGTGATTTAGTGATCGGGCTGTGTGTGGTATTCGCCCATCCGTGGAAGTGTTTTTAGTGTTTCCGCGTTGAGTTATGTGTATTTTCCCAATCGACGCATCGACTGCGCGCTGCCACTCCGCATATTCACGTTCCTGGGCTGCTTGCTGGTCCAGTGCCCAAGTGCGATCGTACAGTGGTGGGAAACTTGACCGCGTCACCCCGGGGGTCAAAGGGCTACGACCTGACCGATCGTCGCCATGTTCGCGTCGCGTCCCTGCCGCCATTCCGATGCGGTCTGTCTCCGATAGCCATTGCGTTGTTTTATGTACGCGGGCTGTAACGGAGTCTCCGCCCTGTCTCTCGTCTACTTGTCGGCTGATTTCGCGGGTTAGTTCTAACTCGCGTTCCTCGAATTCGAGCTCTCGACGTGCCTTTTCGGTTTCGAACTCAAGCCTCTCCAGGTCGAGCCGTTTTCTTCGGACTAAAAACTCACGGGACGCTACCGCGGTAGAGGGAGACGGATCATCAATGACGGCTTGCGAATCATCATTCGCTTCGATGTCGATGACCTGCACGGTCGAGTTTGGGGTCGATCCTGTTCGCTGGTCCTGCTGCACGGGCACTTGCACACACTGAGAGCCTCCTTCGAGGGGGTTATTAATCATCTCGATGCACTGCACTTTTTTGTTTCGTTCTTACTATTCACTCTTCCGCTAAAGAATATCTCTTTTAGAATATTCTTCGTGTTTAAGAAGCTCTTTAAAGAATGTTGCGAATGCAATTACGCAAGAAAGAAAAAGGCGTTTTTTTAGTATTCTTCCAAGGTAGACAGGGAAGCAGAAAAACTTTAAAGAGGTCTTTTTATTTGTCGCGAAGAAAAAGAGGCCTCGCAGGACCTCGTTCCGCCCTTTATACTAATCCCTCTCGGTTCTGCACCGGTTCACTCAGTGAACCGGTTCACTCAGTGGGCGCGAGAGCGTTACAAATGTCATTTATAACATTTCTCCCCACCGGTGACACCTCAGTAGGCACCTTCTACTCTCTCGCGCTGTCACATCTGTTCGCCTCGTGGTTTTGACACTTTACATCGAGTAATGCGATTTTAGTGGCCGGCCGTTCCAAAATACCGTTCGCGGTTTGTATTTTTGCGCGGCGGACCTGTCCATCTGCGGCCTTGACTACCGCTAATACTCGTCCTTTCGGCCAGTGGTTCCTTGGTAAATTTCCGTCCGCGATCACTGCTAAATCTCCTTCCTGGATTGGACGAGTTGGGCGAAACCATTTAGTTCGACGAGTTAGTGTAGGCAAGTAGTCCGACACCCATCTTCGCCAGAATATATCTGCGTTCCTTTTTGAGGCTGTCCATGCCGCCTTAATTGCCGAAGGTGTATCATCCCAACTGGTTAACGGTTTGCATCCGTCGGAGCTACCCAGCAGTAAGTGGTTCGGAGTGATGGGGGCATCTAGCTCGTCGTTCAGCGGTACGTAAGTCAGTGGCCTTTAATTTATGATGTTTTCTATTTCCGCCAGGGTGGACTGTAGGACTTCATCCGACGGTAGCTGGGGTAGGTTGAAGTCATTCAGTATCCTCTTCACCGATCGAACGAGGCGCTCCCAGCACCCACCGAAATGAGGGGCCGCAGGGGGGTTAAATGTCCACCTAAAATTGGAGTCACAAAATCGTTCAATTAGTTGGCCCTCATTTACTTCCTTGACGGCCGCCTTAAGTTCTCGCGACGCTCCTACGAAGTTGGTGCCCCTATCGGAGATGATCTCTCTCGGCGTGCCCCTTCTGGCGATGAATCGTTGAATTGCCAGAATGCAGGATGCCGAATTTAACGTATGTGCCAGTTCCAGGTGTATTGCTCGGGTTGTGAGGCACGTAAATAGGACTCCCCACCGTTTTTCCTTACGGCATCCAACGACGACGTAGAGTGGCCCGAAATAGTCCAGTCCGGTATGCGTGAACGCACGTTGTGCCACTGCAGTCCGGCATCGTGGTAGGTTTCCCATTTGCGGGCTTTCCGGCTTCACCTTCATATTTTTGCAGTGTTGGCATGTATAGCGAATTCGGTTGAACTCCGCCAGGATACGAGGAATGTGAAACCTAGCTCTTATTTCATTGAGTGCCGTAAGATGGTTACAATGACGGTACTGTCGATGATAGTGCATCATAATCAAACCGGTGACGTGGTGCCGCCTGGGGAGGATTATCGGCCTTCGAAGGGATTCGCTCGCTATGGTGCAGTTGTCTAGTCGCCCTCGCATCCGGATAATTCCGCAATCATCCAGTTCAGGTGACAATTTGTATAATGGACTGTCCTTCCTTAGTTTGTTCGTAACTTCGTGATGAATTCTATTCTTTTGTAAGGTCCTGAATTCGACTGGGTAAGATTCGTATTGGACTTGCCCTATGACGAGCTTCTCTGACAGGTCGAGCTCTTCCTGCGTAATGGGTCCTCGCGTGGTTGGTTCCCTTCGTGCGCGGTGCTTGGCATTGTTGACGAATCTCAGGACGAAAGCGATTGCTCTTACGAGTCTCGTCCATCTGGAAAACCGCGTAAATTCTATAAGTGGTTCATTTACGATATGGTGATGGACGCTACGTCGTAGTTCTTCAGATGTTCCCTTCTGGGGTGCGTCATCTAGCGGCCACTTATTTTCCGGCTCCCAGAGGAAACTTGGACCGCGAAACCATCTGCTGTCTTGGCTCATATCTGGATTTCGCTGCCACTTGGTATCTTCATCCGCTACGTTATGTTTGGTGGTGATCCACCTCCACTCAGTCGCACGCGTTGTGTCCAAAAGCTCGCTGACCCGGAAAGCTACGAACGGGCTGTACTTACGGTGGTCGGAGTTCAGCCAGCTCAACACATTTCGGGAGTCGGTCCAGAAGAATCGCTGCGTGACTGTGAGTCGATGTGAAGCGATGACGTTGGCTGCAAACCGTGCTCCAATTACCGCTGCTTGTAGCTCGAGACGTGGGATGGATAAGAATTTCAGCGGAGCTACTCGTGTTTTGGAGCCTACCAGCGCGCATTCTATGCCTTCGCCTTCCTCAAAGCGCAGATATGCTACGGCTGCCATTCCGTTCTCGCTTGCATCACAGAAAACGTGTAGCTGTATGTTTTGGGCATTCGCAGAAGTGTCCAGCCTGTAGCACCTCTTGATGGCAACCCTTTGGAGTGATGATAGCTGGGCGACCCATTTCGCCCACCTTTCCGCACACGCACTGTTGATCACCTGGTCCCAGCCGCAACCGGATCGCCAGACTTCCTGAAGCAGGGTCTTAAGAAACATTAGAAAGTTTCCGATGAGCCCTAGCGGGTCGTAGATGAGCATTAAGGTGCGCAATATCTCGCGCTTGGTGGGCCATCTCTCGCCAGAGAGCAATGTCTCGTCATGCTTTGTGTTCAGGCGGAACGTAAAGGCGTCAACGGTTGTATCCCACCACATGCCTAGAACTTTTTCCGTGCTGGGATTGGTAAGCATCCGAATGTCTTCGTGACTCTTTTCTTTTAGGCTTTCCAACACTTGCCTCGAACTCGACAGCCAGTTTCTTATCTCGAAACCTCCCTGTTGATGGATAAAACGCACCTCTTCAACCAACCGTATGGCCTCCTCCGGGGTTTCAACGCTGGCAAGCATATCGTCCACGTAGTGTTCGTGTTTGATGCATTCGACTGCCCGCGGAAACCGTTGGGCAAACCTCTCGGCGTTCGTATTCTTAATGAAGTGCGCACTACCCGGCGAGCACGTCGCCCCGAAGGTCATTACCGTCACAACATATGTGGCTGGTTCCATCCTAGGATCCGTTGACTCTCCCCAGAAGAATAACTGACTTCGCTGATCCTCAGGGTTCATGCCAACCTGGAAAAACATCTCGCGAATGTCGCCTGTTACTGCTACGCGAAATTCACGGAATTTATATAGAACTGCGACAAGGTCCGTGAGCTGATTGGGTCCTGCTAGGAGAAAGGAGTTTAGACTTACGCCATGTGATTTGGCGGCAGCATCGAATACCATGCGCCATACCATACCATGGCTCGTCCTAACACTGGGTCCATTTTCATCTTTTTTCGTAGACACTCATACCGCCGTAGTGCCATTTCCTTGTTGGGCGGTAAACGGACATTGTCGTATTTCCATAATAGTCCTGTTTCAAAACGACCGGATGTGAGCCGTGTCTCGCGGTTTAGTATATCTAGCGCTCTCGCGTCATCATCGGACATTTGTTTTAGCGGCGCATTTGCGATCCCGATCGATTCTATGGCGAAGTACTCCTTCAGTGATTTGTTTAGTGCTTCGTCATCTTCATTACCACAGCTGCAAATGTGGAAGCAATGTAGAGTGTTTGCGCTCGGAGTGGGTGCCTTTGAGTAGGGGCCGTATACCGTCCAACCTAAACGTGTTTTAGACGCTATTGGCTCGTAATTTCTGCCTTCTCTGCTTTTTAGTGGTTTGCTGAGCCGGCTATTGTCGGTTCCGATGAGAACGAGTGGAGAGCCATTCGAATATGTGGCTAGTGGGACGCCCCTGATATGGGGATACTTATACGCCAGTTGTTCTGCTGATACTGATTGTATCGGCAACGAAATATCGCGTATAGTATGGACCTTCGGCAGATCGTAAGTTACGGCGCCGTCGTGTGTTCCTGAGATCCTCAGGGATACTCTCATGGACTCAGCTTCGTCTCTTGTTGTATGTCCCGTCCATTTTAAGCACAATGGGCTGGGTACTCCTTCTAAATTCAGTTCTGCTACAAGCCTTTCATCTACGAAGGTAGATGACGAACCACTATCTAGGGAAGCGAGTGTTTCCAGTTTTTTGTTGTTTCCGTGCAGTATCACTGGGACATATTGAAATAGTATTCCCTCGTTTGTACCGCAGTGCGTTAAGCAGTGTCGTGGCAAAGGCGTTGGTTGCACTGTTATGTCATCGTGCAGAAGGAAGTGATGCATGGCAGTACACCCATTCTTACCGCATACCGTCCGTACACGGCAGCCGCTGTTATGCCGGGATAGACACTTGCGACACAACTCCTGTCGTTTCACGTAGGCTCGTCTATCGCTTGGGCGAAGCTCGAGGAAGCGAGGGCAGTTGGCGAGGCTTTGGCAGGATCCGCGGCACATCGTGCAGTAATGCTCGGATGACGTTCTGTCGAGCGGGGTCGCTTCATGAAGGTGCATCATCGCGCGATTCCTTCTGGGTGTGTGTGGTCGTTCGGTCTCATTTCGATCGTACCTTGCGAAATGGTTCACCTCTAGGCTCGCGGCTTCGCCTATCTCTGCCATCCACTTACCGAACTCCGAGAGTGTCGTTTCAGGTAGCAGGCGCTTGTATCGGGCCCATTCTAGACGCATCGTAGGTGGAAGCTTCGCGGTCAGTTCCTTCAACAGCGCCACGTTGCACATATATTCACGGAGCCCGGAAACTCGGATAGTGGCGCACATGTTTCGTACCGCTAAGCCGAATGCTGCCATGGTTTCTAATCTTTCAGCTCTTGGCGCGGGCATCCTCCTCACCTTTTCGATCAAACTCTCCACGATCAAGTCTGGCCTTCCAAAATGGGTTTCAAGGACCTCCAACGTCTCACTCAACCCTGACGGTAGCAGCAGTACGTGTTCCACGGCTTCGAGCGCCGATCCGCGGAGGGCCTTTTGCAGCCTTAACATATTTTCCTCATCGCTGAATCCACAGGCTTCAGTGGACCTTTTAAAGTGCGCGATAAAGATCGGCCAGTGTTCAATAGCGCCGGAAAAAGTCGGAAGATCCTTCCCGATCGCGTGTCGCGCCGATATTTGATTCTGGTTTAAATACGTGAAACTGTGATTTAGTGATCGGGCTGTGTGTGGTATTCGCCCATCCGCGGAAGTGTTTTGAGTGTTTCCGCGTTGAGTTATGTGTATTTTCCCAATCGACGCATCGACTGCGCGCTGCCACTCCGCATATTCACGTTCCTGGGCTGCTTGCTGGTCCAGTGCCCAAGTGCGATCGTACAGTGGTGGGAAACTTGACCGCGTCACCCCGGGGGTCAAAGGGCTACGACCTGACCGATCGTCGCCATGTTCGCGTCGCGTCCCTGCCGCCATTCCGATGCGGTCTGTCTCCGATAGCCATTGCGTTGTTTTATGTACGCGGGCTGTAACGGAGTCTCCACCCTGTCTCTCGTCTACTTGTCGGCTGATTTCGCGGGTTAGTTCTAACTCGCGTTCCTCGAATTCGAGCTCTCGACGTGCCTTTTCGGTTTCGAACTCAAGCCTCTCCAGGTCGAGCCGTTTTCTTCGGACTAAAAACTCACGGGACGCTACCGCGGTAGAGGGAGACGGATCATCAATGACGGCTTGCGAATCATCATTCGCTTCGATGTCGATGACCTGCACGGTCGAGTTTGGGGTCGATCCTGTTCGCTGGTCCTGCTGCACGGGCACTTGCACACACTGAGAGCCTCCTTCGAGGGGGTTATTAATCATCTCGATGCACTGCACTTTTTTGTTTCGTTCTTACTATTCACTTACGTTTCTCCCGCACCGTTCCCGTAGCGCTCCGAAGATTTACTTAGCGTTTTCGAGTATACGCTTCACTTCGAAAGTCTCACGAACGTTCGCGGCGACTTATTTGGATACGCGGGTTGAGTTTAGTGAAACTAAGCGGCTAGTGCACGGAATTATCGGAAATTCCGCTAAAGAATATCTCTTTTAGAATATTCTGCGTATTTAAGAAGCTCTTTAAAGAATGTTGCGAATGCAATTACGCAAGAAAGAAAAAGGCGTTTTTTTAGTATTCTTCCAAGGTAGACAGGGAAGCAGAAAAACTTTAAAGAGGTCTTTTTATTTGTCGCGAAGAAAAAGAGGCCTCGCAGGACCTCGTTCCGCCCTTTATACTAATCCCTCTCGGTTCTGCACCGGTTCACTCAGTGAACCGGTTCACTCAGTGGGCGCGAGAGCGTTACAAATGTCATTTGTAACAGTAATAGATTTAAAACCAACATGTAGATCAATCGGTTTGATTAGATTGTTGAATGGTCTTGGATTTTAAAATTCAATTTGCAAGAAAATCTAATGCAACTAGCAACGTAGAACATTTTCATTCAAACTTAACCGAAATGTACAGGACTGCAGAATTCAAATTTCATATCATTTCACCATCAGATCAATTAACTGTAATAATCGATTAAATCAGTAAGAAATTTTATGAAATCGACGCACACAAACAAACTTAAACAGTTTAGTGTTATTTTTATCAGAAACTAAATCCATGAACCATTTCTCAAACATTAGCTAATGATGAAAATCACATTTATATCGTCATAAGGTCTTTCGATGGATATGGCAACACCGTTCACAAACCAAAAACAAGAAAACGAAGCTGCTATAACTGAATACCTGGGGTCTTTTAGTAACCTACAAACAAAAGTAAATGGTTAAACCGTTTCTGAAACATTAAACAAGGATAAAAATCACATTAATATCGTCAATAGCACTTTTAATGGATATCACAACATCGTTCGTAATTCAAAACCAGATAGCGAGGTTGGTACTACTGAACACAAGGGATCATTTAGAAGCCCACAAACAACAGTAAAAGATTTAAAACTAACATGTAGATCAATCGGTTTGATTGGATTGTTGAATGGTCTTGGATTTGAAAATTCAATTTGCAAGAAAATCTAATGCAACTAGCAACGTAGAACATTTTCATTCAACCTTAACCAAAATGTACAGGACTGCAGAATTCAAATTTCATATCATTTCACCATCAGATCAATTAACTGTAATGATCGATAAATTCAGTAAGACATTTTATGAAATCGACGCACACAAACAAACTTAAACAGTTTGGTGTTATTATTATCAGAAACTAAATCTGTGAACCATTTTTCAAACATTTGCTACTGATGAAAATCACATTTATATCGTCATAAGGTCTTTTGATGGATATGGCAACACCGTTCGCAAACCAAAACCAAGAAAACGAAGCTGTTATATCTGAATACCTGAGGTCATTTAGTAGCCCACAAACAATAGTAAAAGGTTAAACCATTTCTGAAACATTTACTAAGGATAAAAATAACATTCATATCGTCACTAGGACTTTTAATGGATATCGCAACATCGTTCGTAATTCAAAACCAGATAGCGAAGCTGGTTCTGCTGAACACAAGGGATCATTTAGAAGCCCACAAACAACAGTAATAGATTTAAAACCAACATGTAGATCAATCGATTTGATTGGACTGATGAATGGTCTTGGATTTGAAAATTCAATTTGCAAGAAAATCTAATGCAACTAGCAACGTAGAACATTTTCATTCAAACTTAACCGAAATGTACAGGACTGCAGAATTCAAATTTCATATCATTTCACCATCAGATCATATAACTGTAATGATCGATAAAATCAGTAAGAAATTTTATGAAATCGACGCACACAAACAAACTTAAACAGTTTGGTGTTATTTTTATCAGAAACTAAATCCATGAACCATTTCTCAAACATTAGCTAATGATGAAAATCACATTTATATCGTCATAAGGTCTTTCGATGGATATGGCAACACCGTTCGCAAACCAAAAACAAGAAAACGAAGCTGTTATAACTGAATATCTGGGGTTATTTAGTAGCCCACAAACAATAGTAGAAGGTTAAACCGTTTCTGAAACATTAAACATGGATAAAAATCACATTAATATCGTCATAAGGACTTTTGATGGATATCGCAACATCGTTCGTAATTCAAATCCAGATAGCGAGGCTGATACTACTGAACACAAGGGATCATTAAGAAGCACACATACAATAGTAATAGATTTAAAACCAACATGTAGATCAATCGATTTGATTGGATTGTTGAATGGTCTTGGATTTGAAAATTCAATTTGCAAGAAAATCTAATGCAACTAGCAATGTAGAACATTTTCATTCAACCTTAACCAGAATGTACAGAACTGCAGAATTCAAATTTCATAACATTTCACCATCAGATCAATTAACTGTAATGATCGATAAATTCAGTAAAACATTTTATGAAATCGACGCACACAAACAAACTTAAACAGTTTGGTGTTATTTTTATCAGAAACTAAATCCGTGAACCATTTCTCAAACATTAGCTAATGATGAAAATCACATTTATTTCGTCATAAGGTCTTTTGATGGATATGCCAACACCGGTCCCAATCCAACACCAGAAAACGAAGCTGTTATAACTGAATATCTGGGGTCATTTAGTAGCCCACAAACAATAGTAAAAGGTTAAACCATTTCTAAAACATTTACTTAGGATGAAAATCACATTAATATCGTCACTAGGACTTTTAATGGATATCGCAACATCGTTCGTAATTCAAAACCAGATAGCGAGGCTGGTACTACTAAACACATGGAATCATTTAGAAGCCCACAAACAACAGTAATATATTTAAAACCAACATGTTGATCAATCGATTTGATTGGACTCATGAATGGTCTTGAACTTGAAATTCAATTTGCAAGAAAATCTAATGCAACTAGCAACGTAGAACATTTTCATTCAAACTTAACCGAAATGTACAGGACTGCTGAATTCAAATTTCATATCATTTCACCATCAGATCATTTGACAGTAATGATTGACAAATTCAGAAAAACATTTTATGAAATCGACGCACACAAACAAACTTAAACAGTTTGGTGTTATTTTTATCAGAAACTAAATCAATGAACCATTTCTCAAACATTAGCTAATGATGAAAATCACATTTATATCGTCATAAGGTCTTTCGATGGATATGGCAACACCGTTCGCAAACCAAAAACAAGAAAACGAAGCTGTTATAACTGAATACCTGGGGTCATTTAGTAGCCCACAAACAATAGTAGAAGGTTAAACCGTTTCTGAAACATTTACTAAGGATAAAAATCACATTCATATCGTCACTAGGACTTTTAATGGATATCGCAACATCGTTCGTAATTCAAATCCAGATAGCGAGGCTGGTACTACTAAACACATGGGATCATTTAGAAGCCCACAAACAACAGTAATAGATTTAAAACCAACATGTAGATCAATCGATTTGATTGGACTGATGAATGGTCTTGGATTTGAAAATTCAATTTGCAAGAAAATCTAATGCAACTAGCAATGTAGAACATTTTCATTCAACCTTAACCAAAATGTACAGAACTGCAGAATTCAAATTTCATATCATTTCACCATCAGATCAATTGACTGTAATGTTCGATAAATTCAGTAAGACATTTTATGAAATCGACGCACACAAACAAACTTAAACAGTTTGGTGTTATTTTTATCAGAAACTAAATCCATGAACCATTTCTCAAACATTAGCTAATGATGAAAATCACATTTATATCGTCATAAGGTCTTTCGATGGATATGGCAACACCGTTCGCAAACCAAAAACAAGAAAACGAAGCTGTTATAACTGAATACCTGGGGTCATTTAGTAGCCCACAAACAATAGTAGAAGGTTAAACCGTTTCTGAAACATTTACTAAGGATAAAAATCACATTCATATCGTCACTAGGACTTTTAATGGATATCGCAACATCGTTCGTAATTCAAATCCAGATAGCGAGGCTGGTACTACTAAACACATGGGATCATTTAGAAGCCCACAAACAACAGTAATAGATTTAAAACCAACATGTAGATCAATCGATTTGATTGGACTGATGAATGGTCTTGGATTTGAAATTTCAATTTGCAAGAAAATCTAATGCAACTAGCAACGTAGAACATTTTCATTCAAACTTAACCGAAATGTACAGGACTGCTGAATTCAAATTTCATATCATTTCACCATCAGATCATTTGACAGTAATGATTGACAAATTCAGAAAAACATTTTATGAAATCGACGCACACAAACAAACTTAAACAGTTTGGTGTTATTTTTATCAGAAACTAAATCCGTGAACCATTTCTCAAACATTAGCTAATGATGAAAATCACATTTATTTCGTCATAAGGTCTTTTGATGGATATGCCAACACCGGTCCCAATCCAACACCAGAAAACGAAGCTGTTATAACTGAATATCTGGGGTCATTTAGTAGCCCACAAACAATAGTAAAAGGTTAAACCATTTCTAAAACATTTACTTAGGATGAAAATCACATTAATATCGTCACTAGGACTTTTAATGGATATCGCAACATCGTTCGTAATTCAAAACCAGATAGCGAGGCTGGTACTACTAAACACATGGAATCATTTAGAAGCCCACAAACAACAGTAATATATTTAAAACCAACATGTTGATCAATCGATTTGATTGGACTCATGAATGGTCTTGAACTTGAAATTCAATTTGCAAGAAAATCTAATGCAACTAGCAACGTAGAACATTTTCATTCAAACTTAACCGAAATGTACAGGACTGCTGAATTCAAATTTCATATCATTTCACCATCAGATCATTTGACAGTAATGATTGACAAATTCAGAAAAACATTTTATGAAATCGACGCACACAAACAAACTTAAACAGTTTGGTGTTATTTTTATCAGAAACTAAATCAATGAACCATTTCTCAAACATTAGCTAATGATGAAAATCACATTTATATCGTCATAAGGTCTTTCGATGGATATGGCAACACCGTTCGCAAACCAAAAACAAGAAAACGAAGCTGTTATAACTGAATACCTGGGGTCATTTAGTAGCCCACAAACAATAGTAGAAGGTTAAACCGTTTCTGAAACATTTACTAAGGATAAAAATCACATTCATATCGTCACTAGGACTTTTAATGGATATCGCAACATCGTTCGTAATTCAAATCCAGATAGCGAGGCTGGTACTACTAAACACATGGGATCATTTAGAAGCCCACAAACAACAGTAATAGATTTAAAACCAACATGTAGATCAATCGATTTGATTGGACTGATGAATGGTCTTGGATTTGAAAATTCAATTTGCAAGAAAATCTAATGCAACTAGCAATGTAGAACATTTTCATTCAACCTTAACCAAAATGTACAGAACTGCAGAATTCAAATTTCATATCATTTCACCATCAGATCAATTGACTGTAATGTTCGATAAATTCAGTAAGACATTTTATGAAATCGACGCACACAAACAAACTTAAACAGTTTGGTGTTATTTTTATCAGAAACTAAATCCATGAACCATTTCTCAAACATTAGCTAATGATGAAAATCACATTTATATCGTCATAAGGTCTTTCGATGGATATGGCAACACCGTTCGCAAACCAAAAACAAGAAAACGAAGCTGTTATAACTGAATACCTGGGGTCATTTAGTAGCCCACAAACAATAGTAGAAGGTTAAACCGTTTCTGAAACATTTACTAAGGATAAAAATCACATTCATATCGTCACTAGGACTTTTAATGGATATCGCAACATCGTTCGTAATTCAAATCCAGATAGCGAGGCTGGTACTACTAAACACATGGGATCATTTAGAAGCCCACAAACAACAGTAATAGATTTAAAACCAACATGTAGATCAATCGATTTGATTGGACTGATGAATGGTCTTGGATTTGAAAATTCAATTTGCAAGAAAATCTAATGCAACTAGCAACGTAGAACATTTTCATTCAAACTTAACCGAAATGTACAGGACTGCTGAATTCAAATTTCATATCATTTCACCATCAGATCATTTGACAGTAATGATTGACAAATTCAGAAAAACATTTTATGAAATCGACGCACACAAACAAACTTAAACAGTTTGGTGTTATTTTTATCAGAAACTAAATCAATGAACCATTTCTCAAACATTAGCTAATGATGAAAATCACATTTATATCGTCATAAGGTCTTTCGATGGATATGGCAACACCGTTCGCAAACCAAAAACAAGAAAACGAAGCTGTTATAACTGAATACCTGGGGTCATTTAGTAGCCCACAAACAATAGTAGAAGGTTAAACCGTTTCTGAAACATTTACTAAGGATAAAAATCACATTCATATCGTCACTAGGACTTTTAATGGATATCGCAACATCGTTCGTAATTCAAATCCAGATAGCGAGGCTGGTACTACTAAACACATGGGATCATTTAGAAGCCCACAAACAACAGTAATAGATTTAAAACCAACATGTAGATCAATCGATTTGATTGGACTGATGAATGGTCTTGGATTTGAAAATTCAATTTGCAAGAAAATCTAATGCAACTAGCAATGTAGAACATTTTCATTCAACCTTAACCAAAATGTACAGAACTGCAGAATTCAAATTTCATATCATTTCACCATCAGATCAATTGACTGTAATGTTCGATAAATTCAGTAAGACATTTTATGAAATCGACGCACACAAACAAACTTAAACAGTTTGGTGTTATTTTTATCAGAAACTAAATCCATGAACCATTTCTCAAACATTTGCAATGATGAAAATCACATTTATATCGTCATAAGGTCTTTCGATGGATATGGCAACACCGTTCGCAAACCAAAAACAAGAAAACGAAGCTGTTATAACTGAATACCTGGGGTCATTTAATAGCCCACAAACAATAGTAGAAGGTTAAACCATTTCTGAAACATTAAACAAGGATAAAAATCACATTAATATCGTCACTAGGACTTTTAATGGATATCGCAACATCGTTCGTAATTCAAAACCAGATAGCGAGGCTGGTACTACTGAACACAAGGGATCATTTAGAAGCCCACATACAACAGTAATAGATTTAAAACCAACATGTAGATCAATCGATTTGATTGGACTGATGAATGGTCTTGGATTTGAAAATTCAATTTGCAAGAAAATCTAATGCAACTAGCAACGTAGAACATTTTCATTCAACCTTAACCAAAATGTACAGGACTGCAGAATTCAAATTTCATATCATTTCACCATCAGATCAATTAACTGTAATGATCGATAAATTCAGTAAGACATTTTATGAAATCGACGCACACAAACAAACTTAAACAGTTTGGTGTTATTATTATCAGAAACTAAATCCGTGAACCATTTCTCAAACATTTGCTAATGATGAAAATCACATTTATATCGTCCTAAGGTCTTTTGATGGATATGGCAACACCGTTCGCAAACCAAAAACAAGAAAACGAAGCTGTTATAACTGAATACCTGGGGTCATTTAGTAGCCCACAAACAATAGTAGAAGGTTAAACCGTTTCTGAAACATTTACTAAGGATAAAAATCACATTCATATCGTCACTAGGACTTTTAATGGATATCGCAACATCGTTCGTAATTCAAATCCAGATAGCGAGGCTGGTACTACTAAACACATGGGATCATTTAGAAGCCCACAAACAACAGTAATAGATTTAAAACCAACATGTAGATCAATCGATTTGATTGGACTGATGAATGGTCTTGGATTTGAAAATTCAATTTGCAAGAAAATCTAATGCAACTAGCAATGTAGAACATTTTCATTCAACCTTAACCAAAATGTACAGAACTGCAGAATTCAAATTTCATATCATTTCACCATCAGATCAATTGACTGTAATGTTCGATAAATTCAGTAAGACATTTTATGAAATCGACGCACACAAACAAACTTAAACAGTTTGGTGTTATTTTTATCAGAAACTAAATCCATGAACCATTTCTCAAACATTTGCAATGATGAAAATCACATTTATATCGTCATAAGGTCTTTCGATGGATATGGCAACACCGTTCGCAAACCAAAAACAAGAAAACGAAGCTGTTATAACTGAATACCTGGGGTCATTTAATAGCCCACAAACAATAGTAGAAGGTTAAACCATTTCTGAAACATTAAACAAGGATAAAAATCACATTAATATCGTCACTAGGACTTTTAATGGATATCGCAACATCGTTCGTAATTCAAAACCAGATAGCGAGGCTGGTACTACTGAACACAAGGGATCATTTAGAAGCCCACATACAACAGTAATAGATTTAAAACCAACATGTAGATCAATCGGTTTGATTGGATTGTTGAATGGTCTTGGATTTGAAAATTCAATTTGCAAGAAAATTTAATGCAACTAGCAACGTAGAACATTTTCATTCAACCTTAACCAAAATGTACAGGACTGCAGAATTCAAATTTCATATCATTTCACCATCAGATCAATTAACTGTAATGATCGATAAATTCAGTAAGACATTTTATGAAATCGACGCACACAAACAAACTTAAACAGTTTGGTGTTATTTTTATCAGAAACTAAATCCATGAACCATGTCTCAAACATTAGCTAATGATGAAAATCACATTTATATCGTCATAAGGTCTTTCGATGGATATGGCAACACCGTTCACAAACCATAAACAAGAAAAGGAAGCTGTTATAACTGAATACCTGGGGTCTTTTAGTAACCCACAAACAATAGTAGAAGGTTAAACCAGTTTTGAAACATTTACTAAGGATAAAAATCACATTTGTATCGTCACTAGGACTTTTAATGGATATCGCAACATCGTTCGTAATTCAAAACCAGATAGCGAGGCTGGTACTACTGAACACAAGGGATCATTTAGAAGCCCACATACAACAGTAATAGATTTAAAACCAACATGTAGATCAATCGATTTAATTGGATTGTTGAATGGTCTTGGATTTGAAAATTCAATTTGCAAGAAAATCTAATGTAACTAGCAACGTAGAACATTTTCATTCAAACTTAACCGAAATGTACAGGACTGCAGAATTCAAATTTCATATCATTTCACCATCAGATCAATTAACTGTAATAATCGATTAAATCAGTAAGAAATTTTATGAAATCGACGCACACAAACAAACTGAAACAGTTTGGTGTTATTTTTATCAGAAACTAAATCCATGAACCATTTCTCAAACATTAGCTAATGATGAAAATCACATTTATATCGTCATAAGGTCTTTTGATGAATATGGCAACACCGTTCCCAATCCAACACCAGAAAACGAAGCTGTTATAACTGAATACCTGGGGTCATAAAGAAGCCCACAAACAATAGTAGAAGGTTAAACCATTTCTGAAACATTTACTAAGGATAAAAATCACATTTATATCGTCACTAGGACTTTTAATGGATATCGCAACATCGTTCCTAATTCAAAACCAGATAGCGAGGCTGGTACTACTAAAGACAAGGGATCATTTAGAAGCCCACAAACAAAAGTAATAGATTTAAAACCAACATGTAGATCAATCGATTTAATTGGATTGTTGAATGGTCTTGGATTTGAAAATTCAATTTGCAAGAAAATCTAATGCAACTAGCAATGTAGAACATTTTCATTCAAACTTAACCAAAATGTACAAGACTGCAGAATTCAAATTTCATATCATTTCACCATTAGATCAATTGACTGTAATAATCGATTAAATCAGTAAGAAATTTTATGAAATCGACGCACACAAACAAACTTAAACAGTTTGGTGTTATTATTATCAGAAACTAAATCCGTGAACCATTTCTCAAACAGTTGCTAATGATGAAAATCACATTTATATCGTCATAAGGTCTTTCGATGGATATGGCAACACCGTTCCCAATCCAACACCAGAAAACGAAGCTGTTATAACTGAATACCTGGGGTCATTTAGTAGCCCACAAACAATAGTAGAAGGTTAAACCATTTCTGAAACATTTACTAAGGATAAAAATCACATTTATATCATCACTAGGACTTTTAATGGATATCGCAACATCGTTCGTAATTCAAAACCAGATAGCGAGGCTGGCACTACTGAACACATAGGATCATTTAGAAGCCCACATACAACAGTAATAGATTTAAAACCAACATGTAGATCAATCGATTTGATTGGACTGATGAATGGTCTTGGATTTGAAAATTCAATTTGCAAGAAAATCTAATGCAACTAGCAACGTAGAACATTTTCATTCAAACTTAACCGAAATGTACAGGACTGCAGAATTCAAATTTCATATCATTTCACCATTAGATCAATTGACTGTAATGATCGATTAAATCAGTAAGAAATTTTATGAAATCGACGCACACAAACAAATTTAAACAGTTTGGTGTTATTTTTATCAGAAACTAAATCCGTGAACCATTTCTCAAACATTTGCTAATGATGAAAATCACATTTATATCGTCATAAGGTCTTTTGATGGATATGGCAACACCGTTCCCAATCCAACACCAGAAAACGAAGCTGTTATAACTGAATACCTGGGGTCATAAAGAAGCCCACAAACAATAGTAGAAGGTTAAACCATTTCTGAAACATTTACTAAGGATAAAAATCACATTTATATCATCACTAGGACTTTTAATGGATATCGCAACATCGTTCGTAATTCAAAACCAGATAGCGAGGCTGGCACTACTGAACACATAGGATCATTTAGAAGCCCACATACAACAGTAATAGATTTAAAACCAACATGTAGATCAATCGATTTGATTGGACTGATGAATGGTCTTGGATTTGAAAATTCAATTTGCAAGAAAATCTAATGCAACTAGCAACGTAGAACATTTTCATTCAAACTTAACCGAAATGTACAGGACTGCAGAATTCAAATTTCATATCATTTCATCATCAGATCATTTGACTGTAATGATCGATAAAATCAGTAAAAAATTTTATGAAAACGACGCACACAAACAAACTTAAACAGTTTGGTGTTATTATTATCAGAAACTAAATCCATGAACCATTTCTCGAACATTTGCTAATGATGAAAATCACATTTATATCGTCCTAAGGTCTTTTGATGGATATGGCAACACCGTTCGCAAACCAAAAGCAAGAAAACGATTATCAGAAACTAAATCCATGAACCATTTCTCGAACATTTGCTAATGATGAAAATCACATTTATATCGTCCTAAGGTCTTTTGATGGATATGGCAACACCGTTCGCAAACCAAAAAAAAGAAAACGAAGCTGTTTTAACTGAATACCTGGGGTCATTTAGTAGCCCACAAACAATAGTAGAAGGTTAAACCATTTCTGAAACATTAAACAAGGATAAAAATCACATTTATATCGTCACTAGGACTTTTAATGGATATCGCAATATCGTTCGTAATTCAAAACCAGATAGCGAGGCTGGTACTACTGAACACAAGGGATCATTTAGCAGCCCACAAACAACAGTAATAGATTTAAAACCAACATGTAGATCAATCGGTTTGATTGGATTGTTGAATGGTCTTGGATTTGAAAATTCAATTTGCAAGAAAATCTAATGCAACTAGCAACGTAGAACATTTTCATTCACCCTTAACCAAAATGTACAGGACTGCAGAATTCAATCGTCATAAGGTCTTTTGATGGATATGGCAACACCGTTCGCAAACCAAAAATAAGAAAACGAAGCTGTTATAACTGAATATCTGGGGTTATTTAGTAGCCCACAAACAATAGTAGAAGGTTAAACCGTTTCTGAAACATTAAACAAGGATAAAAATCTCATTAATATCGTCATAAGGACTTTTAATGGATATCGCAACATCGTTCGTAATTCAAAACCAGATAGCGAGGCTGGTACTACTGAACACAAGGGATCATTTAGAAGCCCACAAACAACAGTAATAGATTTAAAACCAACATGTGGATCAATCGATTTGATTGGATTGTTGAATGGTCTTGGATTTGAAAATTCAATTTGCAAGAAAATCTAATGCAACTAGCAACGTAGAACATTTTCATTCACCCTTAACCGAAATGTACAGGACTGCAGAATTCAAATTTCATATCATTTCACCATCAGATCAATTAACTGTAATGATCGATAAATTCAGTAAGACATTTTATGAAATCGACGCACACAAACAAACTTAAACAGTTTGGTGTTATTATTATCAGAAACTAAATCCATGAACCATTTCTCAAACATTTGCTAATGATGAAAATCACATTTATATCGTCCTAAGGTCTTTTGATGGATATGGCAACACCGTTCACAAACCAAAAACAAGAAAACGAAGCTGTTATAACTGAATATCTGGTGTCATTTAGTAGCCCACAAACAATAGTAGAAGGTTAAACCATTTCTGAAACATTTACTAAGGATAAAAATCACATTTATTTTGTCACTAGGACTTTCAATGGATATCGCAACATCGTTACTAATTCAAACCAGATAGCGAGGCTGATATTACTGAACACAAGGAATCATTTAGAAGCCCACAAACAAAAGTAATAGATTTAAAACCAACTTGTAGATCAATCGATTTGATTGGATTGTTGAATGGTCTTGGATTTGAAAATTCAATTTACAAGAAAATCTAATGCAACTAGCAACGTAGAACATTTTCATCCAACCTTAACCGAAATGTACAGGACTGCAGAATTCAAATTTCATATCATTTCACCATCAGATCATATAACTGTAATGATCGATAAATTCAGAAAGACATTTTACGAAATCAAAGCACACAAACAACCTGAAACAGTTTGGTATTATTTTCATCAGAAACTAAATCCGTGAACCATTTCTCAAACATTTGCTAATGATGAAAATCACATTTATATCGTCATAAGGTCTTTCGATGGATATGGCAACACCGTTCGCAAACCAAAAAAAAGAAAACGAAGCTGTTTTAACTGAATACCTGGGGTCATTTAGTAGCCCACAAACAATAGTAGAAGGTTAAACCATTTCTGAAACATTAAACAAGGATAAAAATCACATTTATATCGTCACAAGGACTTTTAATTGATATCGCAACATCGTTCCTAATTCAAAACCAGATAGCGAGGCTGGTACTACTGAACCCAAGGGATTATTTAAAAGACCACAAACAACAGTAATAGATTTAAAACCAACATGTAGATCAATCGATTTGATTGGACTGATGAATGGTCTTGGATTTGAAAATTCAATTTGCAAGAAAATCTAATGCAACTAGCAACGTAGAACATTTTCATTCACCCTTAACCAAAATGTACAGGACTGCAGAATTCAATCGTCATAAGGTCTTTTGATGGATATGGCAACACCGTTCGCAAACCAAAAACAAGAAAACGAAGCTGTTATAACTGAATATCTCGGGTTATTTAGTAGCCCACAAACAATAGTAGAAGGTTAAACCATTTCTGAAACATTAAACAAGGATAAAAATCTCATTAATATCGTCATAAGGACTTTTAATGGATATCGCAACATCGTTCGTAATTCAAAACCAGATAGCGAGGCTGGTACTACTGAACACAAGGGATCATTTAGAAGCCCACAAACAACAGTAATAGATTTAAAACCAACATGTGGATCAATCGATTTGATTGGATTGTTGAATGGTCTTGGATTTGAAAATTCAATTTGCAAGAAAATCTAATGCAACTAGCAACGTAGAACATTTTCATTCACCCTTAACCGAAATGTACAGGACTGCAGAATTCAAATTTCATATCATTTCACCATCAGATCAATTGACTGTAATAATCGATTAAATCAGTAAGAAATTTTATGAAATCGACGCACACAAACAAATTTAAACAGTTTGGTGTTATTTTTATCAGAAACTAAATCCACGAACCATTTCTCAAACATTTGCTAATGATGAAAATCACATTTATATCGTCCTAAGGTCTTTTGATGGATATGGCAACACCGTTCGCAAACCAAAAGCAAGAAAACGATGATCAGAAACTAAATCCATGAACCATTTCTCGAACATTTGCTAATGATGAAAATCACATTTATTTCGTCCTAAGGTCTTTTGATGGATATGGCAACACCGTTCGCAAACCAAAAACAAGAAAACGAAGCTGTTATAACTGAATACCTGGGGTCATTTGGTAACCCACAAACAATAGTAAAAGGTTAAACCACTTTTGAAACATTTACTAAGGATAAAAATCACATTTTTATCGTCACTAGGACTATTAATGGATATCACAACATCGTTCGTAATTCAAATCCAGATAGCGAGGCTGGTACTACTGAACACAAGGGATCATTTAGAAGCCCACAAACAACAATAATAGATTTAAAACCAACATGTAGATCAATCGATTTGATTGGATTGTTGAATAGTCTTGGATTTGAAAATTCAATTTGCAAGAAAATCTAATGCAACTAGCAACGTAGAACATTTTCATTCACCCTTAACCGAAATATACAGGACTGCAGAATTCAAATTTCATAACATTTCACCATCAGATCAATTAACTGTAATGATCGATAAATTCAGTAAGACATTTTATGAAATCGACGCACACAAACAAACTTAAACAGTTTGGTGTTATTTTTATCAGAAACTAAATCCATGAACCATTTCTCAAACATTAGCTAATGATGAAAATCACATTTATATCGTCATAAGGTCTTTCGATGGATATGGCAACACCGTTCGCAAACCAAAAACAAGAAAACGAAGCTGTTATAACTGAATATCTGGAGTTATTTAGTAGCCCACAAACAATAGTAGAAGGTTAAACCGTTTCTGAAACATTAAACAAGGATAAAAATCACATTAATATCGTCATAAGGACTTTTAATGGATATCGCAACATCGTTCGTAATTCAAAACCAGATAGCGAGGCTGGTACTACTGAACACAAGGGATCATTTAGAAGCCCACATACAACAGTAATAGATTTAAAACCAACATGTAGATCAATCGGTTTGATTGGATTGTTGAATGGTCTTGGATTTGAATATTCAATTTGCAAGAAAATCTAATGCAACTAGCAACGTAGAACATTTTCATTCAAACTTAACCGAAATGTACAGGACTGCAGAATTCAAATTTCATATCATTTCACCATCAGATCAATTGACTGTAATAATCGATTAAATCAGTAAGAAATTTTATGAAATCGACGCACACAAACAAATTTAAACAGTTTGGTGTTATTTTTATCAGAAACTAAATCCATGAACCATTTCTCAAACATTAGCTAATGATGAAAATCACATTTATATCGTCATAAGGTCTTTCGATGGATATGGCAACACCGTTCGCAAACCAAAAACAAGAAAACAAGCTGTTATAACTGAATATCTGGAGTTATTTAGTAGCCCACAAACAATAGTAGAAGGTTAAACCGTTTCTGAAACATTAAACAAGGATAAAAATCACATTAATATCGTCATAAGGACTTTTAATGGATATCGCAACATCGTTCGTAATTCAAAACCAGATAGCGAGGCTGGTACTACTGAACACAAGGGATCATTTAGAAGCCCACATACAACAACAATAGATTTAAAACCAACATGTAGATCAATCGGTTTGATTGGATTGTTGAATGGTCTTGGATTTGAAAATTCAATTTGCAAGAAAATCTAATGCAACTAGCAACGTAGAACATTTTCATTCAAACTTAACCGAAATGTACAGGACTGCAGAATTCAAATTTCATATCATTTCACCATCAGATCAATTAACTGTAATAATCGATTAAATCAGTAAGAAATTTTATGAAATCGACGCACACAAACAAATTTAAACAGTTTGGTGTTATTATTATCAGAAACTTAATCCATGAACCATTTCTCAAACATTAGCTAATGATGAAAATCACATTTATATCGTCATAAGGTCTTTCGATGGATATGGCAACACCGTTCGCAAACCAAAAACAAGAAAACGAAGCTGTTATAACTGAATATCTGGGGTCATTTAGTAGCCCACAAACAATAGTAGAAGGTTAAACCGTTTCTGAAACATTAAACAAGGATAAAAATCACATTAATATCGTCATAAGGACTTTTAATGGATATCGCAACATCGTTCGTAATTCAAAACCAGATAGCGAGGCTGGTACTACTGAACACAAGGGATCATTTAGAAGCCCACATACAACAGTAATTGTTGCGAATGCAATTACGCAAGAAAGAAAAAGGCGTTTTTTTAGTATTCTTCCAAGGTAGACAGGGAAGCAGAAAAACTTTAAAGAGGTCTTTTTATTTGTCGCGAAGAAAAAGAGGCCTCGCAGGACCTCGTTCCGCCCTTTATACTAATCCCTCTCGGTTCTGAACCGGTTCACTCAGTGAACCGGTTCACTCAGTGGGCGCGAGAGCGTTACAAATGTCATTTATAACATTTCTCCCCACCGGTGACACCTCAGTAGGCACCTTCTACTCTCTCGCGCTGTCACATCTGTTCGCCTCGTGGTTTTGACACTTTACATCGAGTAAAGCGATTTTAGTGGCCGGCCGTTCCAAAATACCGTTCGCGGTTTGTATTTTTGCGCGGCGGACCTGTCCATCTGCGGCCTTGACTACCGCTAATACTCGTCCTTTCGGCCAGTGGTTCCTTGGTAAATTTCCGTCCGCGATCACTGCTAAATCTCCTTCCTGGATTGGACGAGTTGGGCGAAACCATTTAGTTCGACGAGTTAGTGTAGGCAAGTAGTCCGACACCCATCTTCGCCAGAATATATCTGCGTTCCTTTTTGAGGCTGTCCATGCCGCCTTAATTGCCGAAGGTGTATCATCCCAACTGGTTAACGGTTTGCATCCGTCGGAGCTACCCAGCAGTAAGTGGTTCGGAGTGATGGGGGCATCTAGCTCGTCGTTCAGCGGTACGTAAGTCAGTGGCCTTTAATTTATGATGTTTTCTATTTCCGCCAGGGTGGACTGTAGGACTTCATCCGACGGTAGCTGGGGTAGGTTGAAGTCATTCAGTATCCTCTTCACCGATCGAACGAGGCGCTCCCAGCACCCACCGAAATGAGGGGCCGCAGGGGGGTTAAATGTCCACCTAAAATTGGAGTCACAAAATCGTTCAATTAGTTGGCCCTCATTTACTTCCTTGACGGCCGCCTTAAGTTCTCGCGACGCTCCTACGAAGTTGGTGCCCCTATCGGAGATGATCTCTCTCGGCGTGCCCCTTCTGGCGATGAATCGTTGAATTGCCAGAATGCAGGATGCCGAATTTAACGTATGTGCCAGTTCCAGGTGTATTGCTCGGGTTGTGAGGCACGTAAATAGGACTCCCCACCGTTTTTCCTTACAGCGTCCAACGACGACGTAGAGTGGCCCGAAATAGTCCAGTCCGGTATGCGTGAACGCACGTTGTGCCACTGCAGTCCGGCATCGTGGTAGGTTTCCCATTTGCGGGCTTTCCGGCTTCACCTTCATATTTTTGCAGTGTTGGCATGTATAGCGAATTCGGTTGAACTCCGCCAGGATACGAGGAATGTGAAACCTAGCTCTTATTTCATTGAGTGCCGTAAGATGGTTACAATGACGGTACTGTCGATGATAGTGCATCATAATCAAACCGGTGACGTGGTGCCGCCTGGGGAGGATTATCGGCCTTCGAAGGGATTCGCTCGCTATGGTGCAGTTGTCTAGTCGCCCTCGCATCCGGATAATTCCGCAATCATCCAGTTCAGGTGACAATTTGTATAATGGACTGTCCTTCCTTAGTTTGTTCGTAACTTCGTGATGAATTCTATTCTTTTGTAAGGTCCTGAATTCGACTGGGTAAGATTCGTATTGGACTTGCCCTATGACGAGCTTCTCTGACAGGTCGAGCTCTTCCTGCGTAATGGGTCCTCGCGTGGTTGATTCCCTTCGTGCGCGGTGCTTGGCATTGTTGACGAATCTCAGGACGAAAGCGATTGCTCTTACGAGTCTCGTCCATCTGGAAAACCGCGTAAATTCTATAAGTGGTTCATTTACGATATGGTGATGGACGCTACGTCGTAGTTCTTCAGATGTTCCCTTCTGAGGTGCGTCATCTAGCGGCCACTTATTTTCCGGCTCCCAGAGGAAACTTGGACCGCGAAACCATCTGCTGTCTTGGCTCATATCTGGATTTCGCTGCCACTTGGTATCTTCATCCGCTACGTTATGTTTGGTGGTGATCCACCTCCACTCAGTCGCACGCGTTGTGTCCAAAAGCTCGCTGACCCGGAAAGCTACGAACGGGCTGTACTTACGGTGGTCGGAGTTCAGCCAGCTCAACACATTTCGGGAGTCGGTCCAGAAGAATCGCTGCGTGACTGTGAGTCGATGTGAAGCGATGACGTTGGCTGCAAACCGTGCTCCAATTACCGCTGCTTGTAGCTCGAGACGTGGGATGGATAAGAATTTCAGCGGAGCTACTCGTGTTTTGGAGCCTACCAGCGCGCATTCTATGCCTTCGCCTTCCTCAAAGCGCAGATATGCTACGGCTGCCATTCCGTTCTCGCTTGCATCACAGAAAACGTGTAGCTGTATGTTTTGGGCATTCGCAGAAGTGTCCAGCCTGTAGCACCTCTTGATGGCAACCCTTTGGAGTGATGATAGCTGGGCGACCCATTTCGCCCACCTTTCCGCACACGCACTGTTGATCACCTGGTCCCAGCCGCAACCGGATCGCCAGACTTCCTGAAGCAGGGTCTTAAGAAACATTAGAAAGTTTCCGATGAGCCCTAGCGGGTCGTAGATGAGCATTAAGGTGCGCAATATCTCGCGCTTGGTGGGCCATCTCTCGCCAGAGAGCAATGTCTCGTCATGCTTTGTGTTCAGGCGGAACGTAAAGGCGTCAACGGTTGTATCCCACCACATGCCTAGAACTTTTTCCGTGCTGGGATTGGTAAGCATCCGACTGTCTTCGTGACTCTTTTCTTTTAGGCTTTCCAACACTTGCCTCGAACTCGACAGCCAGTTTCTTATCTCGAAACCTCCCTGTTGATGGATAAAACGCACCTCTTCAACCAACCGTATGGCCTCCTCCGGGGTTTCAACGCTGGCAAGCATATCGTCCACGTAGTGTTCGTGTTTGATGCATTCGACTGCCCGCGGAAACCGTTGGGCAAACCTCTCGGCGTTCGTATTCTTAATGAAGTGCGCACTACCCGGCGAGCACGTCGCCCCGAAGGTCATTACCGTCACAACATATGTGGCTGGTTCCATCCTAGGATCCGTTGACTCTCCCCAGAAGAATAACTGACTTCGCTGATCCTCAGGGTTCATGCCAACCTGGAAAAACATCTCGCGAATGTCGCCTGTTACTGCTACGCGAAATTCACGGAATTTATATAGAACTGCGACAAGGTCCGTGAGCTGATTGGGTCCTGCTAGGAGAAAGGAGTTTAGACTTACGCCATGTGATTTGGCGGCAGCATCGAATACCATGCGCAGTTTTCCTGGTTTGTTGGCGTTCATCACTGGGAAAATAGGAAGGTACCATTCACGCGGAGTCCTTTTCCTGAGTTCCTCTGTTCCGAGGCGTCGTATGTATCCTTTACTTTCATACTCCTTCATTTTTTCCACGATGGCTCGTCCTAACACTGGGTCCATTTTCATCTTTTTTCGTAGACACTCATACCGCCGTAGTGCCATTTCCTTGTTGGGCGGTAAACGGACATTGTCGTATTTCCATAATAGTCCTGTTTCAAAACGACCGGATGTGAGCCGTGTCTCGCGGTTTAGTATATCTAGCGCTCTCGCGTCATCATCGGACATTTGTTTTCGCGGCGCATTTGCGATCCCGATCGATTCTATGGCGAAGTACTCCTTCAGTGATTTGTTTAGTGCTTCGTCATCTTCATTACCACAGCTGCAAATGTGGAAGCAATGTAGAGTGTTTGCGCTCGGAGTGGGTGCCTTTGAGTAGGGGCCGTATACCGTCCAACCTAAACGTGTTTTAGACGCTATTGGCTCGTAATTTCTGCCTTCTCTGCTTTTTAGTGGTTTGCTGAGCCGGCTATTGTCGGTTCCGATGAGAACGAGTGGAGAGCCATTCGAATATGTGGCTAGTGGGACGCCCCTGATATGGGGATACTTATACGCCAGTTGTTCTGCTGATACTGATTGTATCGGCAACGAAATATCGCGTATAGTATGGACCTTCGGCAGATCGTAAGTTACGGCGCCGTCGTGTGTTCCTGAGATCCTCAGGGATACTCTCATGGACTCAGCTTCGTCTCTTGTTGTATGTCCCGTCCATTTTAAGCACAATGGGCTGGGTACTCCTTCTAAATTCAGTTCTGCTACAAGCCTTTCATCTACGAAGGTAGATGACGAACCACTATCTAGGGAAGCGAGTGTTTCCAGTTTTTTGTTGTTTCCGTGCAGTATCACTGGGACATATTGAAATAGTATTCCCTCGTTTGTACCGCAGTGCGTTAAGCAGTGTCGTGGCAAAGGCGTTGGTTGCACTATTATGTCATCGTGCAGAAGGAAGTGATGCATGGCAGTACACCCATTCTTACCGCATACCGTCCGTACACGGCAGCCGCTGTTATGCCGGGATAGACACTTGCGACACAACTCCTGTCGTTTCACGTAGGCTCGTCTATCGCTTGGGCGAAGCTCGAGGAAGCGAGGGCAGTTGGCGAGGCTTTGGCAGGATCCGCGGCACATCGTGCAGTAATGCTCGGATGACGTTCTGTCGAGCGGGGTCGCTTCATGAAGGTGCATCATCGCGCGATTCCTTCTGGGTGTGTGTGGTCGTTCGGTCTCATTTCGATCGTACCTTGCGAAATGGTTCACCTCTAGGCTCGCGGCTTCGCCTATCTCTGCCATCCACTTACCGAACTCCGAGAGTGTCGTTTCAGGTAGCAGGCGCTTGTATCGGGCCCATTCTAGACGCATCGTAGGTGGAAGCTTCGCGGTCAGTTCCTTCAACAGCGCCACGTTGCACATATATTCACGGAGCCCGGAAACTCGGATAGTGGCGCACATGTTTCGTACCGCTAAGCCGAATGCTGCCATGGTTTCTAATCTTTCAGCTCTTGGCGCGGGCATCCTCCTCACCTTTTCGATCAAACTCTCCACGATCAAGTCTGGCCTTCCAAAATGGGTTTCAAGGACCTCCAACGTCTCACTCAACCCTGACGGTAGCAGCAGTACGTGTTCCACGGCTTCGAGCGCCGATCCGCGGAGGGCCTTTTGCAGCCTTAACATATTTTCCTCATCGCTGAATCCACAGGCTTCAGTGGACCTTTTAAAGTGCGCGATAAAGATCGGCCAGTGTTCAATAGCGCCGGAAAAAGTCGGAAGATCCTTCCCGATCGCGTGTCGCGCCGATATTTGATTCTGGTTTAAATACGTGAAACTGTGATTTAGTGATCGGGCTGTGTGTGGTATTCGCCCATCCGCGGAAGTGTTTTGAGTGTTTCCGCGTTGAGTTATGTGTATTTTCCCAATCGACGCATCGACTGCGCGCTGCCACTCCGCATATTCACGTTCCTGGGCTGCTTGCTGGTCCAGTGCCCAAGTGCGATCGTACAGTGGTGGGAAACTTGACCGCGTCACCCCGGGGGTCAAAGGGCTACGACCTGACCGATCGTCGCCATGTTCGCGTCGCGTCCCTGCCGCCATTCCGATGCGGTCTGTCTCCGATAGCCATTGCGTTGTTTTATGTACGCGGGCTGTAACGGAGTCTCCGCCCTGTCTCTCGTCTACTTGTCGGCTGATTTCGCGGGTTAGTTCTAACTCGCGTTCCTCGAATTCGAGCTCTCGACGTGCCTTTTCGGTTTCGAACTCAAGCCTCTCCAGGTCGAGCCGTTTTCTTCGGACTAAAAACTCACGGGACGCTACCGCGGTAGAGGGAGACGGATCATCAATGACGACTTGCGAATCATCATTCGCTTCGATGTCGATGACCTGCACGGTCGAGTTTGGGGTCGATCCTGTTCGCTGGTCCTGCTGCACGGGCACTTGCACACACTGAGAGCCTCCTTCGAGGGGGTTATTAATCATCTCGATGCACTGCACTTTTTTGTTTCGTTCTTACTATTCACTTACGTTTCTCCCGCACCGTTCCCGTAGCGCTCCGAAGATTTACTTAGCGTTTTCGAGTATACGCTTCACTTCGAAAGTCTCACGAACGTTCGCGGCGACTTATTTGGATACGCGGGTTGAGTTTAGTGAAACTAAGCGGCTAGTGCACGGAATTATCGGAAATTCCGCTAAAGAATATCTCTTTTAGAATATTCTGCGTATTTAAGAAGCTCTTTAAAGAATGTTGCGCATGCAATTACGCAAGAAAGAAAAAGGCGTTTTTTTAGTATTCTTCCAAGGTAGACAGGGAAGCAGAAAAACTTTAAAGAGGTCTTTTTATTTGTCGCGAAGAAAAAGAGGCCTCGCAGGACCTCGTTCCGCCCTTTATACTAATCCCTCTCGGTTCTGCACCGGTTCACTCAGTGAACCGGTTCACTCAGTGGGCGCGAGAGCGTTACAAATGTCATTTGTAACAGTAATAGATTTAAAACCAACATGTAGATCAATCGGTTTGATTAGATTGTTGAATGGTCTTGGATTTTAAAATTCAATTTGCAAGAAAATCTAATGCAACTAGCAACGTAGAACATTTTCATTCAAACTTAACCGAAATGTACAGGACTGCAGAATTCAAATTTCATATCATTTCACCATCAGATCAATTAACTGTAATAATCGATTAAATCAGTAAGAAATTTTATGAAATCGACGCACACAAACAAACTTAAACAGTTTAGTGTTATTTTTATCAGAAACTAAATCCATGAACCATTTCTCAAACATTAGCTAATGATGAAAATCACATTTATATCGTCATAAGGTCTTTCGATGGATATGGCAACACCGTTCACAAACCAAAAACAAGAAAAGGAAGCTGCTATAACTGAATACCTGGGGTCTTTTAGTAACCTACAAACAAAAGTAAATGGTTAAACCGTTTCTGAAACATTAAACAAGGATAAAAATCACATTAATATCGTCAATAGCACTTTTAATGGATATCACAACATCGTTCGTAATTCAAAACCAGATAGCGAGGTTGGTACTACTGAACACAAGGGATCATTTAGAAGCCCACAAACAACAGTAAAAGATTTAAAACTAACATGTAGATCAATCGGTTTGATTGGATTGTTGAATGGTCTTGGATTTGAAAATTCAATTTGCAAGAAAATCTAATGCAACTAGCAACGTAGAACATTTTCATTCAACCTTAACCAAAATGTACAGGACTGCAGAATTCAAATTTCATATCATTTCACCATCAGATCAATTAACTGTAATGATCGATAAATTCAGTAAGACATTTTATGAAATCGACGCACACAAACAAACTGAAACAGTTTGGTGTTATTATTATCAGAAACTAAATCTGTGAACCATTTTTCAAACATTTGCTAATGATGAAAATCACATTTATATCGTCATAAGGTCTTTTGATGGATATGGCAACACCGTTCGCAAACCAAAACCAAGAAAACGAAGCTGTTATATCTGAATACCTGAGGTCATTTAGTAGCCCACAAACAATAGTAAAAGGTTAAACCATTTCTGAAACATTTACTAAGGATAAAAATAACATTCATATCGTCACTAGGACTTTTAATGGATATCGCAACATCGTTCGTAATTCAAAACCAGATAGCGAGGCTGGTACTGCTGAACACAAGGGATCATTTAGAAGCCCACAAACAACAGTAATAGATTTAAAACCAACATGTAGATCAATCGATTTGATTGGACTGATGAATGGTCTTGGATTTGAAAATTCAATTTGCAAGAAAATCTAATGCAACTAGCAACGTAGAACATTTTCATTCAAACTTAACCGAAATGTACAGGACTGCAGAATTCAAATTTCATATCATTTCACCATCAGATCATATAACTGTAATGATCGATAAAATCAGTAAGACATTTTATGAAATCGACGCACACAAACAAACTTAAACAGTTTGGTGTTATTTTTATCAGAAACTAAATCCGTGAACCATTTCTCAAACATTAGCTAATGATGAAAATCACATTTATTTCGTCATAAGGTCTTTTGATGGATATGCCAACACCGGTCCCAATCCAACACCAGAAAACGAAGCTGTTATAACTGAATATCTGGGGTCATTTAGTAGCCCACAAACAATAGTAAAAGGTTAAACCATTTCTAAAACATTTACTTAGGATGAAAATCACATTAATATCGTCACTAGGACTTTTAATGGATATCGCAACATCGTTCGTAATTCAAAACCAGATAGCGAGGCTGGTACTACTAAACACATGGAATCATTTAGAAGCCCACAAACAACAGTAATATATTTAAAACCAACATGTTGATCAATCGATTTGATTGGACTCATGAATGGTCTTGAACTTGAAATTCAATTTGCAAGAAAATCTAATGCAACTAGCAACGTAGAACATTTTCATTCAAACTTAACCGAAATGTACAGGACTGCTGAATTCAAATTTCATATCATTTCACCATCAGATCATTTGACAGTAATGATTGACAAATTCAGAAAAACATTTTATGAAATCGACGCACACAAACAAACTTAAACAGTTTGGTGTTATTTTTATCAGAAACTAAATCCATGAACCATTTCTCAAACATTAGCTAATGATGAAAATCACATTTATATCGTCATAAGGTCTTTCGATGGATATGGCAACACCGTTCGCAAACCAAAAACAAGAAAACGAAGCTGTTATAACTGAATATCTGGGGTTATTTAGTAGCCCACAAACAATAGTAGAAGGTTAAACCGTTTCTGAAACATTAAACATGGATAAAAATCACATTAATATCGTCATAAGGACTTTTGATGGATATCGCAACATCGTTCGTAATTCAAATCCAGATAGCGAGGCTGGTACTACTGAACACAAGGGATCATTAAGCGGCACACATACAACAGTAATAGATTTAAAACCAACATGTAGATCAATCGATTTGATTGGATTGTTGAATGGTCTTGGATTTGAAAATTCAATTTGCAAGAAAATCTAATGCAACTAGCAATGTAGAACATTTTCATTCAACCTTAACCAGAATGTACAGGACTGCAGAATTCAAATTTCATATTATTTCACCATCAGATCAATTAACTGTAATGATCGATAAATTCAGTAAGACATTTTATGAAATCGACGCACACAAACAAACTGAAACAGTTTGGTGTTATTTTTATCAGAAACTAAATCCATGAACCATTTCTCAAACATTAGCTAAAGATGAAAATCACATTTATATCGTCCTAAGGTCTTTTGATGGATATGGCAACACCGTTCGCAAACCAAAACCAAGAAAACGAAGCTGTTATAACTGAATACCTGAGGTCATTTAGTAGCCCACAAACAATAGTAGAAGGTTAAACCGTTTCTGAAACATTTACTAAGGATAAAAATCACATTCATATCGTCACTAGGACTTTTAATGGATATCGCAACATCGTTCGTAATTCAAATCCAGATAGCGAGGCTGGTACTACTAAACACATGGGATCATTTAGAAGCCCACAAACAACAGTAATAGATTTAAAACCAACATGTAGATCAATCGATTTGATTGGACTGATGAATGGTCTTGGATTTGAAAATTCAATTTGCAAGAAAATCTAATGCAACTAGCAACGTAGAACATTTTCATTCAACCTTAACCAAAATGTACAGGACTGCAGAATTCAAATTTCATATCATTTCACCATCAGATCAATTAACTGTAATGATCGATAAATTCAGTAAGACATTTTATGAAATCGACGCACACAAACAAACTTAAACAGTTTGGTGTTATTATTATCAGAAACTAAATCCGTGAACCATTTCTCAAACATTTGCTAATGATGAAAATCACATTTATATCGTCCTAAGGTCTTTTGATGGATATGGCAACACCGTTCGCAAACCAAAAACAAGAAAACGAAGCTGTTATAACTGAATACCTGGGGTCATTTAGTAGCCCACAAACAATAGTAGAAGGTTAAACCGTTTCTGAAACATTAAACAAGGATAAAAATCACATTAATATCGTCATAAGGACTTCTAATGGATATCGCAACATCGTTCGTAGTTCAAAACCAGATAGCGAGGCTGTTACTACTGAACACAAGGGATCTTTTAGAAGCCCACATACAACAGTAATAGATTTAAAACCAACATGTAGATCAATCGATTTGATTGGATTGTTGAATGGTCTTGGATTTGAAAATTCAATTTGCAAGAAAATTTAATGCAACTAGCAACGTAGAACATTTTCATTCAACCTTAACCAAAATGTACAGGACTGCAGAATTCAAATTTCATATCATTTCACCATCAGATCAATTAACTGTAATGATCGATAAATTCAGTAAGACATTTTATGAAATCGACGCACACAAACAAACTTAAACAGTTTGGTGTTATTTTTATCAGAAACTAAATCCATGAACCATGTCTCAAACATTTGCAATGATGAAAATCACATTTATATCGTCATAAGGTCTTTCGATGGATATGGCAACACCGTTCGCAAACCAAAAACAAGAAAACGAAGCTGTTATAACTGAATACCTGGGGTCATTTAATAGCCCACAAACAATAGTAGAAGGTTAAACCATTTCTGAAACATTAAACAAGGATAAAAATCACATTAATATCGTCACTAGGACTTTTAATGGATATCGCAACATCGTTCGTAATTCAAAACCAGATAGCGAGGCTGGTACTACTGAACACAAGGGAACATTTAGAAGCCCACATACAACAGTAATAGATTTAAAACCAACATGTAGATCAATCGGTTTGATTGGATTGTTGAATGGTCTTGGATTTGAAAATTCAATTTGCAAGAAAATTTAATGCAACTAGCAACGTAAAACATTTTCATTCAACCTTAACCAAAATGTACAGGACTGCAGAATTCAAATTTCATATCATTTCACCATCAGATCAATTAACTGTAATGATCGATAAATTCAGTAAGACATTTTATGAAATCGACGCACACAAACAAACTTAAACAGTTTGGTGTTATTTTTATCAGAAACTAAATCCATGAACCATTTCTCAAACATTTGCAATGATGAAAATCACATTTATATCGTCATAAGGTCTTTCGATGGATATGGCAACACCGTTCGCAAACCAAAAACAAGAAAACGAAGCTGTTATAACTGAATACCTGGGGTCATTTAATAACCCACAAACAATAGTAGAAGGTTAAACCATTTCTGAAACATTAAACAAGGATAAAAATCACATTAATATCGTCACTAGGACTTTTAATGGATATCGCAACATCGTTCGTAATTCAAAACCAGATAGCGAGGCTGGTACTACTGAACACAAGGGATCTTTTAGAAGCCCACATACAACAGTAATAGATTTAAAACCAACATGTAGATCAATCGATTTGATTGGATTGTTGAATGGTCTTGGATTTGAAAATTCAATTTGCAAGAAAATTTAATGCAACTAGCAACGTAGAACATTTTCATTCAACCTTAACCAAAATGTACAGGACTGCAGAATTCAAATTTCATATCATTTCACCATCAGATCAATTAACTGTAATGATCGATAAATTCAGTAAGACATTTTATGAAATCGACGCACACAAACAAACTTAAACAGTTTGGTGTTATTTTTATCAGAAACTAAATCCATGAACCATGTCTCAAACATTTGCAATGATGAAAATCACATTTATATCGTCATAAGGTCTTTCGATGGATATGGCAACACCGTTCGCAAACCAAAAACAAGAAAACGAAGCTGTTATAACTGAATACCTGGGGTCATTTAATAGCCCACAAACAATAGTAGAAGGTTAAACCATTTCTGAAACATTAAACAAGGATAAAAATCACATTAATATCGTCACTAGGACTTTTAATGGATATCGCAACATCGTTCGTAATTCAAAACCAGATAGCGAGGCTGGTACTACTGAACACAAGGGATCATTTAGAAGCCCACATACAACAGTAATAGATTTAAAACCAACATGTAGATCAATCGGTTTGATTGGATTGTTGAATGGTCTTGGATTTGAAAATTCAATTTGCAAGAAAATCTAATGCAACTAGCAACGTAAAACATTTTCATTCAACCTTAACCAAAATGTACAGGACTGCAGAATTCAAATTTCATATCATTTCACCATCAGATCAATTAACTGTAATGATCGATAAATTCAGTAAGACATTTTATGAAATCGACGCACACAAACAAACTTAAACAGTTTGGTGTTATTTTTATCAGAAACTAAATCCATGAACCATTTCTCAAACATTTGCAATGATGAAAATCACATTTATATCGTCATAAGGTCTTTCGATGGATATGGCAACACCGTTCGCAAACCAAAAACAAGAAAACGAAGCTGTTATAACTGAATACCTGGGGTCATTTAATAGCCCACAAACAATAGTAGAAGGTTAAACCATTTCTGAAACATTAAACAAGGATAAAAATCACATTAATATCGTCACTAGGACTTTTAATGGATATCGCAACATCGTTCGTAATTCAAAACCAGATAGCGAGGCTGGTACTACTGAACACAAGGGATCATTTAGAAGCCCACATACAACAGTAATAGATTTAAAACCAACATGTAGATCAATCGGTTTGATTGGATTGTTGAATGGTCTTGGATTTGAAAATTCAATTTGCAAGAAAATTTAATGCAACTAGCAACGTAGAACATTTTCATTCAACCTTAACCAAAATGTACAGGACTGCAGAATTCAAATTTCATATCATTTCACCATCAGATCAATTAACTGTAATGATCGATAAATTCAGTAAGACATTTTATGAAATCGACGCACACAAACAAACTTAAACAGTTTGGTGTTATTATTATCAGAAACTAAATCTGTGAACCATTTTTCAAACATTTGCTAATGATGAAAATCACATTTATATCGTCATAAGGTCTTTTGATGGATATGGCAACACCGTTCGCAAACCAAAACCAAGAAAACGAAGCTGTTATATCTGAATACCTGAGGTCATTTAGTAGCCCACAAACAATAGTAAAAGGTTAAACCATTTCTGAAACATTTACTAAGGATAAAAATAACATTCATATCGTCACTAGGACTTTTAATGGATATCGCAACATCGTTCGTAATTCAAAACCAGATAGCGAGGCTGGTACTGCTGAACACAAGGGATCATTTAGAAGCCCACAAACAACAGTAATAGATTTAAAACCAACATGTAGATCAATCGATTTGATTGGACTGATGAATGGTCTTGGATTTGAAAATTCAATTTGCAAGAAAATCTAATGCAACTAGCAACGTAGAACATTTTCATTCAAACTTAACCGAAATGTACAGGACTGCAGAATTCAAATTTCATATCATTTCACCATCAGATCATATAACTGTAATGATCGATAAAATCAGTAAGACATTTTATGAAATCGACGCACACAAACAAACTTAAACAGTTTGGTGTTATTTTTATCAGAAACTAAATCCGTGAACCATTTCTCAAACATTAGCTAATGATGAAAATCACATTTATTTCGTCATAAGGTCTTTTGATGGATATGCCAACACCGGTCCCAATCCTACACCAGAAAACGAAGCTGTTATAACTGAATATCTGGGGTCATTTAGTAGCCCACAAACAATAGTAAAAGGTTAAACCATTTCTAAAACATTTACTTAGGATGAAAATCACATTAATATCGTCACTAGGACTTTTAATGGATATCGCAACATCGTTCGTAATTCAAAACCAGATAGCGAGGCTGGTACTACTAAACACATGGAATCATTTAGAAGCCCACAAACAACAGTAATATATTTAAAACCAACATGTTGATCAATCGATTTGATTGGACTCATGAATGGTCTTGAACTTGAAATTCAATTTGCAAGAAAATCTAATGCAACTAGCAACGTAGAACATTTTCATTCAAACTTAACCGAAATGTACAGGACTGCTGAATTCAAATTTCATATCATTTCACCATCAGATCATTTGACAGTAATGATTGACAAATTCAGAAAAACATTTTATGAAATCGACGCACACAAACAAACTTAAACAGTTTGGTGTTATTTTTATCAGAAACTAAATCCATGAACCATTTCTCAAACATTAGCTAATGATGAAAATCACATTTATATCGTCATAAGGTCTTTCGATGGATATGGCAACACCGTTCGCAAACCAAAAACAAGAAAACGAAGCTGTTATAACTGAATACCTGAGGTCATTTAGTAGCCCACAAACAATAGTAGAAGGTTAAACCGTTTCTGAAACATTTACTAAGGATAAAAATCACATTCATATCGTCACTAGGACTTTTAATGGATATCGCAACATCGTTCGTAATTCAAATCCAGATAGCGAGGCTGGTACTACTAAACACATGGGATCATTTAGAAGCCCACAAACAACAGTAATAGATTTAAAACCAACATGTAGATCAATCGATTTGATTGGACTGATGAATGGTCTTGGATTTGAAAATTCAATTTGCAAGAAAATCTAATGCAACTAGCAATGTAGAACATTTTCATTCAACCTTAACCAAAATGTACAGAACTGCAGAATTCAAATTTCATATCATTTCACCATCAGATCAATTGACTGTAATGTTCGATAAATTCAGTAAGACATTTTATGAAATCGACGCACACAAACAAACTTAAACAGTTTGGTGTTATTTTTATCAGAAACTAAATCCATGAACCATTTCTCAAACATTAGCTAATGATGAAAATCACATTTATATCGTCATAAGGTCTTTCGATGGATATGGCAACACCGTTCGCAAACCAAAAACAAGAAAAGGAAGCTGTTATAACTGAATACCTGGGGTCATTTAGTAGCCCACAAACAATAGTAGAAGGTTAAACCGTTTCTGAAACATTTACTAAGGATAAAAATCACATTCATATCGTCACTAGGACTTTTAATGGATATCGCAACATCGTTCGTAATTCAAATCCAGATAGCGAGGCTGGTACTACTAAACACATGGGATCATTTAGAAGCCCACAAACAACAGTAATAGATTTAAAACCAACATGTAGATCAATCGATTTGATTGGACTGATGAATGGTCTTGGATTTGAAAATTCAATTTGCAAGAAAATCTAATGCAACTAGCAACGTAGAACATTTTCATTCAACCTTAACCAAAATGTACAGGACTGCAGAATTCAAATTTCATATCATTTCACCATCAGATCAATTAACTGTAATGATCGATAAATTCAGTAAGACATTTTATGAAATCGACGCACACAAACAAACTTAAACAGTTTGGTGTTATTATTATCAGAAACTAAATCCGTGAACCATTTCTCAAACATTTGCTAATGATGAAAATCACATTTATATCGTCCTAAGGTCTTTTGATGGATATGGCAACACCGTTCGCAAACCAAAAACAAGAAAACGAAGCTGTTATAACTGAATACCTGGGGTCATTTAGTAGCCCACAAACAATAGTAGAAGGTTAAACCGTTTCTGAAACATTAAACAAGGATAAAAATCACATTAATATCGTCATAAGGACTTCTAATGGATATCGCAACATCGTTCGTAGTTCAAAACCAGATAGCGAGGCTGTTACTACTGAACACAAGGGATCTTTTAGAAGCCCACATACAACAGTAATAGATTTAAAACCAACATGTAGATCAATCGATTTGATTGGATTGTTGAATGGTCTTGGATTTGAAAATTCAATTTGCAAGAAAATTTAATGCAACTAGCAACGTAGAACATTTTCATTCAACCTTAACCAAAATGTACAGGACTGCAGAATTCAAATTTCATATCATTTCACCATCAGATCAATTAACTGTAATGATCGATAAATTCAGTAAGACATTTTATGAAATCGACGCACACAAACAAACTTAAACAGTTTGGTGTTATTTTTATCAGAAACTAAATCCATGAACCATGTCTCAAACATTTGCAATGATGAAAATCACATTTATATCGTCATAAGGTCTTTCGATGGATATGGCAACACCGTTCGCAAACCAAAAACAAGAAAACGAAGCTGTTATAACTGAATACCTGGGGTCATTTAATAGCCCACAAACAATAGTAGAAGGTTAAACCATTTCTGAAACATTAAACAAGGATAAAAATCACATTAATATCGTCACTAGGACTTTTAATGGATATCGCAACATCGTTCGTAATTCAAAACCAGATAGCGAGGCTGGTACTACTGAACACAAGGGATCATTTAGAAGCCCACATACAACAGTAATAGATTTAAAACCAACATGTAGATCAATCGGTTTGATTGGATTGTTGAATGGTCTTGGATTTGAAAATTCAATTTGCAAGAAAATTTAATGCAACTAGCAACGTAAAACATTTTCATTCAACCTTAACCAAAATGTACAGGACTGCAGAATTCAAATTTCATATCATTTCACCATCAGATCAATTAACTGTAATGATCGATAAATTCAGTAAGACATTTTATGAAATCGACGCACACAAACAAACTTAAACAGTTTGGTGTTATTTTTATCAGAAACTAAATCCATGAACCATTTCTCAAACATTTGCAATGATGAAAATCACATTTATATCGTCATAAGGTCTTTCGATGGATATGGCAACACCGTTCGCAAACCAAAAACAAGAAAACGAAGCTGTTATAACTGAATACCTGGGGTCATTTAATAGCCCACAAACAATAGTAGAAGGTTAAACCATTTCTGAAACATTAAACAAGGATAAAAATCACATTAATATCGTCACTAGGACTTTTAATGGATATCGCAACATCGTTCGTAATTCAAAACCAGATAGCGAGGCTGGTACTACTGAACACAAGGGATCATTTAGAAGCCCACATACAACAGTAATAGATTTAAAACCAACATGTAGATCAATCGGTTTGATTGGATTGTTGAATGGTCTTGGATTTGAAAATTCAATTTGCAAGAAAATTTAATGCAACTAGCAACGTAGAACATTTTCATTCAACCTTAACCAAAATGTACAGGACTGCAGAATTCAAATTTCATATCATTTCACCATCAGATCAATTAACTGTAATGATCGATAAATTCAGTAAGACATTTTATGAAATCGACGCACACAAACAAACTTAAACAGTTTGGTGTTATTTTTATCAGAAACTAAATCCATGAACCATGTCTCAAACATTAGCTAATGATGAAAATCACATTTATATCGTCATAAGGTCTTTCGATGGATATGGCAACACCGTTCACAAACCAAAAACAAGAAAAGGAAGCTGTTATAACTGAATACCTGGGGTCTTTTAGTAACCTACAAACAATAGAAAATGGTTAAACCGTTTCTGAAACATTAAACAAGGATAAAAATCACATTTATATCGTCACTAGAACTTTTAATGGATATCGCAACATTGTTCGTAATTCAAAACCAGATAGCGAGGCTGTTACTACTGAACACAAGGGATCATTTAGAAGCCCACATACAACAGTAATAGATTTAAACCAACATGTAGATCAATCGGTTTGATTGGATTGTTGAATAGTCTTGGATTTGAAAATTCAATTTGCAAGAAAATCTAATGCAACTAGCAACGTAGAACATTTTCATTCAACCTTAACCGAAATGTACAGGACTGCAGAATTCAAATTTCATATCATTTCACCATTAGATCAATTGACTGTAATAAACGATTAAATCAGTAAGAAATTTTATGAAAACGACGCACACAAACAAATTTAAACAGTTTGGTGTTATAATTTTCAGAAACTAAATCCGTGAACCATTTCTCAAACATTTTCTAATGATGAAAATCACATTTATATCGTCATAAGGTCTTTCGATGGATATGGCAACACCGTTCACAAACCATAAACAAGAAAAGGAAGCTGTTATAACTGAATACCTGGGGTCTTTTAGTAACCCACAAACAATAGTAGAAGGTTAAACCAGTTTTGAAACATTTACTAAGGATAAAAATCACATTTGTATCGTCACTAGGACTTTTAATGGATATCGCAACATCGTTCGTAATTCAAAACCAGATAGCGAGGCTGGTACTACTGAACACAAGGGATCATTTAGAAGCCCACATACAACAGTAATAGATTTAAAACCAACATGTAGATCAATCGATTTAATTGGATTGTTGAATGGTCTTGGATTTGAAAATTCAATTTGCAAGAAAATCTAATGTAACTAGCAACGTAGAACATTTTCATTCAAACTTAACCGAAATGTACAGGACTGCAGAATTCAAATTTCATATCATTTCACCATCAGATCAATTAACTGTAATAATCGATTAAATCAGTAAGAAATTTTATGAAATCGACGCACACAAACAAACTGAAACAGTTTGGTGTTATTTTTATCAGAAACTAAATCCATGAACCATTTCTCAAACATTAGCTAATGATGAAAATCACATTTATATCGTCATAAGGTCTTTTGATGGATATGGCAACACCGTTCCCAATCCAACACCAGAAAACGAAGCTGTTATAACTGAATACCTGGGGTCATAAAGAAGCCCACAAACAATAGTAGAAGGTTAAACCATTTCTGAAACATTTACTAAGGATAAAAATCACATTTATATCGTCACTAGGACTTTTAATGGATATCGCAACATCGTTCCTAATTCAAAACCAGATAGCGAGGCTGGTACTACTAAAGACAAGGGATCATTTAGAAGCCCACAAACAAAAGTAATAGATTTAAAACCAACATGTAGATCAATCGATTTAATTGGTTTTTTGAATGGTCTTGGATTTTAAAATTCAATTTGCAAGAAAATCTAATGCAACTAGCAATGTAGAACATTTTCATTCAAACTTAACCAAAATGTACAAGACTGCAGAATTCAAATTTCATATCATTTCACCATTAGATCAATTGACTGTAATAATCGATTAAATCAGTAAGAAATTTTATGAAATTGACGCACACAAACAAACTTAAACAGTTTGGTGTTATTATTATCAGAAACTAAATCCGTGAACCATTTCTCAAACAGTTGCTAATGATGAAAATCACATTTATATCGTCATAAGGTCTTTCGATGGATATGGCAACACCGTTCCCAATCCAACACCAGAAAACGAAGCTGTTATAACTGAATACCTGGGGTCATTTAGTAGCCCACAAACAATAGTAGAAGGTTAAACCATTTCTGAAACATTTACTAAGGATAAAAATCACATTAATATCGTCACTAGGACTTTTAATGGATATCGCAACATCGTTCGTAATTCAAAACCAGATAGCGAGGCTGGTACTACTGAACACAAGGGATCATTTAGAAGCCCACATACAACAGTAATAGATTTAAAACCAACATGTAGATCAATCGGTTTGATTGGATTGTTGAATGGTCTTGGATTTGAAAATTCAATTTGCAAGAAAATTTAATGCAACTAGCAACGTAAAACATTTTCATTCAACCTTAACCAAAATGTACAGGACTGCAGAATTCAAATTTCATATCATTTCACCATCAGATCAATTAACTGTAATGATCGATAAATTCAGTAAGACATTTTATGAAATCGACGCACACAAACAAACTTAAACAGTTTGGTGTTATTTTTATCAGAAACTAAATCCATGAACCATTTCTCAAACATTTGCAATGATGAAAATCACATTTATATCGTCATAAGGTCTTTCGATGGATATGGCAACACCGTTCGCAAACCAAAAACAAGAAAACGAAGCTGTTATAACTGAATACCTGGGGTCATTTAATAGCCCACAAACAATAGTAGAAGGTTAAACCATTTCTGAAACATTAAACAAGGATAAAAATCACATTAATATCGTCACTAGGACTTTTAATGGATATCGCAACATCGTTCGTAATTCAAAACCAGATAGCGAGGCTGGTACTACTGAACACAAGGGATCATTTAGAAGCCCACATACAACAGTAATAGATTTAAAACCAACATGTAGATCAATCGGTTTGATTGGATTGTTGAATGGTCTTGGATTTGAAAATTCAATTTGCAAGAAAATTTAATGCAACTAGCAACGTAGAACATTTTCATTCAACCTTAACCAAAATGTACAGGACTGCAGAATTCAAATTTCATATCATTTCACCATCAGATCAATTAACTGTAATGATCGATAAATTCAGTAAGACATTTTATGAAATCGACGCACACAAACAAACTTAAACAGTTTGGTGTTATTTTTATCAGAAACTAAATCCATGAACCATGTCTCAAACATTAGCTAATGATGAAAATCACATTTATATCGTCATAAGGTCTTTCGATGGATATGGCAACACCGTTCACAAACCAAAAACAAGAAAAGGAAGCTGTTATAACTGAATACCTGGGGTCTTTTAGTAACCTACAAACAATAGAAAATGGTTAAACCGTTTCTGAAACATTAAACAAGGATAAAAATCACATTTATATCGTCACTAGAACTTTTAATGGATATCGCAACATTGTTCGTAATTCAAAACCAGATAGCGAGGCTGTTACTACTGAACACAAGGGATCATTTAGAAGCCCACATACAACAGTAATAGATTTAAACCAACATGTAGATCAATCGGTTTGATTGGATTGTTGAATAGTCTTGGATTTGAAAATTCAATTTGCAAGAAAATCTAATGCAACTAGCAACGTAGAACATTTTCATTCAACCTTAACCGAAATGTACAGGACTGCAGAATTCAAATTTCATATCATTTCACCATTAGATCAATTGACTGTAATAAACGATTAAATCAGTAAGAAATTTTATGAAAACGACGCACACAAACAAATTTAAACAGTTTGGTGTTATAATTTTCAGAAACTAAATCCGTGAACCATTTCTCAAACATTTTCTAATGATGAAAATCACATTTATATCGTCATAAGGTCTTTCGATGGATATGGCAACACCGTTCACAAACCATAAACAAGAAAAGGAAGCTGTTATAACTGAATACCTGGGGTCTTTTAGTAACCCACAAACAATAGTAGAAGGTTAAACCAGTTTTGAAACATTTACTAAGGATAAAAATCACATTTGTATCGTCACTAGGACTTTTAATGGATATCGCAACATCGTTCGTAATTCAAAACCAGATAGCGAGGCTGGTACTACTGAACACAAGGGATCATTTAGAAGCCCACATACAACAGTAATAGATTTAAAACCAACATGTAGATCAATCGATTTAATTGGATTGTTGAATGGTCTTGGATTTGAAAATTCAATTTGCAAGAAAATCTAATGTAACTAGCAACGTAGAACATTTTCATTCAAACTTAACCGAAATGTACAGGACTGCAGAATTCAAATTTCATATCATTTCACCATCAGATCAATTAACTGTAATAATCGATTAAATCAGTAAGAAATTTTATGAAATCGACGCACACAAACAAACTGAAACAGTTTGGTGTTATTTTTATCAGAAACTAAATCCATGAACCATTTCTCAAACATTAGCTAATGATGAAAATCACATTTATATCGTCATAAGGTCTTTTGATGGATATGGCAACACCGTTCCCAATCCAACACCAGAAAACGAAGCTGTTATAACTGAATACCTGGGGTCATAAAGAAGCCCACAAACAATAGTAGAAGGTTAAACCATTTCTGAAACATTTACTAAGGATAAAAATCACATTTATATCGTCACTAGGACTTTTAATGGATATCGCAACATCGTTCCTAATTCAAAACCAGATAGCGAGGCTGGTACTACTAAAGACAAGGGATCATTTAGAAGCCCACAAACAAAAGTAATAGATTTAAAACCAACATGTAGATCAATCGATTTAATTGGTTTTTTGAATGGTCTTGGATTTTAAAATTCAATTTGCAAGAAAATCTAATGCAACTAGCAATGTAGAACATTTTCATTCAAACTTAACCAAAATGTACAAGACTGCAGAATTCAAATTTCATATCATTTCACCATTAGATCAATTGACTGTAATAATCGATTAAATCAGTAAGAAATTTTATGAAATTGACGCACACAAACAAACTTAAACAGTTTGGTGTTATTATTATCAGAAACTAAATCCGTGAACCATTTCTCAAACAGTTGCTAATGATGAAAATCACATTTATATCGTCATAAGGTCTTTCGATGGATATGGCAACACCGTTCCCAATCCAACACCAGAAAACGAAGCTGTTATAACTGAATACCTGGGGTCATTTAGTAGCCCACAAACAATAGTAGAAGGTTAAACCATTTCTGAAACATTTACTAAGGATAAAAATCACATTTATATCATCACTAGGACTTTTAATGGATATCGCAACATCGTTCGTAATTCAAAACCAGATAGCGAGGCTGGCACTACTGAACACATAGGATCATTTAGAAGCCCACATACAACAGTAATAGATTTAAAACCAACATGTAGATCAATCGATTTGATTGGACTGATGAATGGTCTTGGATTTGAAAATTCAATTTGCAAGAAAATCTAATGCAACTAGCAACGTAGAACATTTTCATTCAAACTTAACCGAAATGTACAGGACTGCAGAATTCAAATTTCATATCATTTCACCATTAGATCAATTGACTGTAATGATCGATTAAATCAGTAAGAAATTTTATGAAATCGACGCACACAAACAAATTTAAACAGTTTGGTGTTATTTTTATCAGAAACTAAATCCGTGAACCATTTCTAAAACATTTTCTAATGATGAAAATCACATTTATATCGTCATAAGGTCTTTTGATGGATATGGCAACAACGTTCACAAACCAAAAACAAGAAAACGAAGCTGTTATAACTGAATACCTGGGGTCATTTAGTAGCCCACAAACAATAGTAAAAGGTTAAACCATTTCTGAAACATTAAACAAGGATAAAAATCACATTTATATCGTCACAAGGACTTTTAATTGATATCGCAACATCGTTCCTAATTCAAAACCAGATAGCGAGGCTGGTACTACTGAACCCAAGGGATTATTTAAAAGACCACAAACAACAGTAATAGATTTAAAACCAACATGTAGATCAATCGATTTGATTGGACTGATGAATGGTCTTGGATTTGAAAATTCAATTTGCAAGAAAATCTAATGCAACTAGCAACGTAGAACATTTTCATTCAAACTTAACCGAAGTGTACAGGACTGCAGAATTCAAATTTCATATCATTTCACCATCAGATCAATTAACTGTAATGATCGATAAATTCAGTAAGACATTTTATGAAATCGACGCACACAAACAAATTTAAACAGTTTGGTGTTATTATTATCAGAAACTAAATCCGTGAACCATTTCTCAAACATTTGTTACTGATGAAAATAACATTTATATCGTCCTAAGGTCTTTTGATGGATATGGCAACACCGTTCCCAATCCAACACCAGAAAACGAAGCTGTTATAACTGAATACCTGGGGTCATTTAGTAGCCCACAAACAATAGTAGAAGGTTAAACCATTTCTGAAACATTTACTAAGGATAAAAATCACATTTATATCGTCACTAGGAGTTTTAATGGATATCGCAACATCGTTCGTAATTCAAAACCAGATAGCGAGGCTGGTACTACTGAACACAAGGGATCATTTAGCAGCGCACAAACAACAGTAATAGATTTAAAACCAACATGTAGATCAATCGGTTTGATTGGATTGTTGAATGGTCTTGGATTTGAAAATTCAATTTGCAAGAAAATCTAACGCAACTAGCAACGTAGAACATTTTCATTCAAACTTAACTGAAATGTACAGAACTGCAGAATTCAAATTTCATATCATTTCACCATTAGATCAATTGACTGTAATAAACGATTAAATCAGTAAGAAATTTTATGAAAACGACGCACACAAACAAATTTAAACAGTTTGGTGTTATTATTTTCAGAAACTAAATCCGTGAACCATTTCTAAAACATTTTCTAATGATGAAAATCACATTTATATCGTCATAAGGTCTTTTGATGGATATGGCAACAACGTTCACAAACCAAAAACAAGAAAACGAAGCTGTTATAACTGAATACCTGGGGTCATTTAGTAGCCCACAAACAATAGTAGAAGGTTAAACCGTTTCTGAAACATTTACTAAGGATAAAAATCACATTTATATCGTCACAAGGACGTTTGATGGATATCGCAACATCGTTCGTAATTCAAATCCAGATAGCGAGGCTGGTACTACTGAACACAAGGGATCATTTAGAAGCCCACAAACAAAAGTAATAGATTTAAAACCAACATGTAGATCAATCGATTTGATTGGATTGTTGAATGGTCTTGGATTTGAAAATTCAATTTGCAAGACAATCTAATGCAACTAGCAACGTAGAACATTTTCATTCAAACTTAACCGAAATGTACAGGACTGCAGAATTCAAATTTCATATCATTTCATCATTAGATCAATTGACTGTAATAATCGATTATATCAGTACGAAATTTTATGAAATCGACGCACACAAACAAATTTAAACAGTTTGGTGTTATTTTTATCAGAAACTAAATCCGTGAACCATTTCTCAAACATTTGCTAATGATAAAAATCACCTTTATATCGTCATAAGGTCTGTCGATAGATATGGCAACACCGTTCACAAACCAAAAACAAGAAAACGAAGCTGTTATAACTGAATACCAGGGGTTATTTAGTAGCCCACAAACAATAGTAAAAGGTTAAACCAGTTTTGAAACATTTACTTAGGATAAAAATCACATTTATATCGTCACTAGGACTTTTAATGGATATCGCAACATCGTTCGTAATTCAAAACCAGATAGCGAGGCTGGTACTACTGAACCCAAGGGATCATTTAGAAGACCACAATCAACGTAGAACATTTTCATTCAAACTTAACCGAAATGTACAGGACTGCAGAATTCAAATTTCATATCATTTCACCATTAGATCAATTAACTGTAATGATCGATAAATTCAGTACGACATTTTATGAAATCGACGCACACAAACAAACTTAAACAGTTTGGTGTTATTATTATCAGAAACTAAATCCGTGAACCATTTCTCAAACATTTGCTAATGAAAAGAACCACATTTATATCGACCTAAGGTCTTTTGATAGATATGGCAACACCGTTCTCAATCCAACACCAGAAAACGAAGCTGTTATAACTGAATATCTGGGGAAATTTAGTAGCCCACAAACAATAGTAAAAGGTTAAACCATTTCTGAAACATTTACTTAGGATAAAAATCACATTTATATCGTCACTAGGACTTTTAATGGATATCGCAACATCGTTCGTAATTCAAAACCAGATAGCGAGGCTGGTACTACTAAACACAAGGGATCATTTTGAAGCCCACAAACAAAAGTAATAGATTTAAAACCAACATGTAGATCAATCGATTTGATTGGATTGTTAAATGGTCTTGGATTTGAAAATTCAATTTGCAAGAAAATCTAATGCAACTAGCAACGTAGAACATTTTCATTCAAACTTAACCGAAATGTACAGGACTGCAGAATTCAAATTTTATATCATTTCACCATTAGATCAATTGACTGTAATAATCGATTAAATCAGTACGAAATTGTATGCAATCGACGCACACAAACAACCTTAAACAGTTTGGTACTATTTTCATCAGAAACTAAATCCGTGAACCATTTCTCAAACATTTGCTAATGATAAAAATCACCTTTATATCGTCATAAGGTCTGTCGATGGATATGGCAACACCGTTCACAAACCAAAAACCAGAAAACGAAGCTGTTATAACTGAATACCTGGTGTCATTTAGTAGCCCACAAACAATAGTAAAAGGTTAAACCAGTTTTGCAACATTTACTTAGGATAAAAATCACATTTATATCGTCACAAGGACTTTTAATGGATATCGCAACATCGTTCGTAATTCAAAACCAGATAGCGAGGCTGATACTACTCAACACAAGGGATCATTTAGAAGCCCACATACAACAGTAATATATTTAAAACCAACGTGTAGATCAATCGATTTGATTGGACTGATGAATGGTCTTGGATTTGAAAATTCAATTTGCAAGAAAATCTAATGCAACTAGCAACGTAGAACATTTTCATTCAAACTTAACCGAAATGTACAGGACTGCAGAATTCAAATTTCATATCATTTCACCATCAGATCAATTGACTGTAATGATCGATAAATTCAGAAAGACATTTTATGAAATCGACGCACATAAACAAACTTAAACAGTTTGGTGTTATTATTATCAGAAACTAAATCCATGAACCATTTCTCAAATATTTGCAGTGATGAAAATCACCTTTATATCGTCATAAGGTCTTTCGATGGATATGGCAACACCGTTCCCAATCCAACACCAGAAAACGAAGCTGTTATAACTGAATACCTGGGGTTATTTAGTAGCCCACAAACAATAGTAAAAGGTTAAACCAGTTTTGCAACATTTACTTAGGATAAAAATCACATTTATATCGTCACAAGGACTTTTAATGGATATCGCAACATCGTTCGTAATTCAAAACCAGATAGCGAGGCTGATACTACTGAACACATGGGATCATTTAGAAGACCACAATCAACTGTAATATATTTAAAACCAACGTGTAGATCAATCGATTTGATTGGACTGATGAATGGTCTTGGATTTGAAAATTCAATTTGCAAGAAAATCTAATGCAACTAGCAACGTAGAACATTTTCATTCAAACTTAACCGAAATGTACAGGACTGCAGAATTCAAATTTTATATCATTTCACCATTAGTTCAATTGACTGTAAAAATCGATTAAAACAGTAAGAAATTTTATGAAATTGACGCACACAAACAACCTTAAACAGTTTGGTACTATTTTCATCAGAAACTAAATCCGTGAACCATTTTTCAAACATTTGCTAATGATGAAAATCACATTTATATCGTCCTAAGGTCTTTTGATGGATATGGCAACACCGTTCACAAACCAAAAACAAGAAAACGAAGCTGTTATAACTGAATATCTGGTGTCATTTAGTAGCCCACAAACAATAGTAGAAGGTTAAACCGTTTCTGAAACATTTACTAAGGATAAAAATCACATTTATATCATCACTAGGACTTTTAATGGATATCGCAACATCGTTCGTCATTCAAACCAGATAGCGAGGCTGGTACTACTCAACACAAGGGATCATTTAGAAGCCCACATACAACAGTAATAGATTTAAAACTAACATGTAGATCAATCGATTTGATTGGATTGTTGAATGGTCTTGGATTTGAAAATTCAATTTGCAAGACAATCTAATGCAACTAGCAACGTAGAACATTTTCATTCAAACTTAACCGAAATGTACAGGACTGCAGAATTCAAATTTCATATCATTTCACCATCAGATCAATTAACTGTAAAGATCGATAAATTCAGAAAGACATTTTATGAAATCGACGCACATAAACAAACTTAAACAGTTTGGTGTTATTATTATCAGAAACTAAATCCATGAACCATTTCTCAAACATTTGCAGTGATGAAAATCACCTTTATATCGTCATAAGGTCTTTCGATGGATATGGCAACACCGTTCCCAATCCAACACCAGAAAACGAAGCTGTAATAACTGAATACCTGGGGTTTTTTAGTAACCGACAAACAATAGTAAAAGGTTAAACCAGTTTTGAAACATTTACTAAGGATAAAAATCTCATTTATATCGTCGCTAGGACTTTTAATGGATATCGCAACATCGTTCGTAATTCAAAACCAGATAGCGAGGCTGGTACTACTGAACACAAGGGATCATTTAGAAGCCCACAAACAAAAGTAATAGATTTAAAACCAACATGTAGATCAATCGATTTGATTGGATTGTTGAATGGTCTTGGATTTGAAAATTCAATTTGCAAGCCAATCTAATGCAACTAGCAACGTAGAACATTTTCATTCAAACTTAACCGAAATGTACAGGACTGCAGAATTCAAATTTCATATCATTTCACCATTAGATCAATTGACTGTAATAATCGATTAAATCAATACGAAATTTTATGAAATCGACGCACACAAACAAACTTAAACAGTTTGGTGTTATTTTTATCAGAAACTAAAACCGTGAACCATTTCTCAAACATTTGCTAATGATAAAAATCACCTTTATATCGTCATAAGGTCTTTCGATGGATATGGCAACACCGTTCACAAACCAAAAACAAGAAAACGAAGCTGTTATAACTGAATACCAGGGGTTATTTAGTAGCCCACAAACAATAGTAAAAGGTTAAACCAGTTTTGAAACATTTACTTAGGATAAAAATCACATTTATATCGTCACAAGGACTTTTAATGGATATCGCAACATCGTTCGTAATTCAAAACCAGATAGCGAGGCTGGTACTACTGAACCCAAGGGATCATTTAGAAGACCAAAATCAACAGTAATAGATTTAAAACCAACGTGTAGATCAATCGATTTGATTGGACTGATGAATGGTCTTGGATTTGAAAATTCAATTTGCAAGAAAATCTAATGCAACTAGCAACGTAGAACATTTTCATGCAAACTTAACCAAAATGTACAGGACTGCAGAATTCAAATTTCATATCATTTCACCATTAGATCAATTGACTGTAATAATCGATTAAATCAGTAAGAAATTTTATGAAATCGACGCACACAAACAACCTGAAACAGTTTGGTATTATTTTCATCAGAAACTAAATCCGTGAACCATTTCTCAAACATTTGCTAATGATGAAAATCACATTTATATCGTCATAAGGTCTTTCGATGGATATGGCAACACCGTTCGCAAACCAAAACCAAGAAAACGAAGCTGTTATAACTGAATACCTGAGGTCATTTAGTAGCCCACAAACAATAGTAGAAGGTTAAACCGTTTCTGAAACATTTACTAAGGATAAAAATCACATTCATATCGTCACTAGGACTTTTAATGGATATCGCAACATCGTTCGTAATTCAAATCCAGATGGCAAGGCTGGTACTACTAAACACAAGGGATCATTTAGAAGCACACATACAACAGTAATAGATTTAAAACCAACATGTAGATCAATCGGTTTGATTGGATTGTTGAATGGTCTTGGATTTGAAAATTCAATTTGCAAGAAAATCTAATGCAACTAGCAACGTAGAACATTTTCATTCAATCTTAACCGAAATGTACAGGACTGCAGAATTCAAATTTCATATCATTTCACCATCAGATCAATTAACTGTAATGATCGATAAATTCAGAAAGACATTTTATGAAATCGATGCACACAAACAACCTTAAACAGTTTGGTACTATTTTCATCAGAAACTAAATCCATGAACCATTTCTCAAACATTTGCTAATGATGAAAATCACATTTATATCGTCCTAAGGTCTTTCGATGGATATGGCAACACCGTTCACAAACCAAAAACAAGAAAACGAAGCTGTTATAACTGAATATCTGGGGTCATTTAGAAGCCCACAAACAATAGTAGAAGGTTAAACCATTTCTGAAACATTTACTAAGGATACAAAAATCACATTTATTTTGTCACTAGGACTTTTAATGGATATCGCAACATCGTTACTAATTCAAACCAGATAGCGAGGCTGATTTGATGAACACAAGGAATCATTTAGAAGCCCACAAACAAAAGTAATAGATTTAAAACCAACATGTAGATCAATCGATTTGATTGGATTGTTGAATGGTCTTGGATTTGAAAATTCAATTTGCAAGAAAATCTAATGCAACTAGCAACGTAGAACATTTTCATCCAACCTTAACCGAAATGTACAGGACTGCAGAATTCAAATTTCATATCATTTCACCATCAGATCATATAACTGTAATGATCGATAAATTCAGAAAGACATTTTACGAAATCAAAGCACACAAACAACCTGAAACAGTTTGGTATTATTTTCATCAGAAACTAAATCCGTGAACCATTTCTCAAACATTTGCTAATGATGAAAATCACATTTATATCGTCATAAGGTCTTTCGATGGATATGGCAACACCGTTCACAAACCAAAAACAAGAAAACGAAGCTGTTATAACTGAATATCTGGAGTCAGTTAGTAGCCCACAAACAATATTAGAAGGTCAAACCATTTCTGAAACATTTACTAAGGATAAAAATCACATTTATATCGTCACAAGGACTTTTAATGGATATCGCAACATTGTTCGTAATTCAATTCCTTATAGCCAGGCTGATACTACTGAACACAAGGGATCATTTAGAAGCCCACAAACAACAGTAATAGATTTAAAACCAACATGTAGATCAATCGATTTGATTGGATTGTTGAATGGTCTTGGATTTGAAAATTCAATTTGCAAGAAAATCTAATGCAACTAGCAACGTAGAACATTTTCATCCAACCTTAACCGAAATGTACAGGACTGCAAAATTCAAATTTCATATCATTTCACCATTAGATAAATTGACTGTAATGATCGATAAATTCAGAAAGACATTTTACGAAATCAAAGCACACAAACAACCTTAAACAGTTTGGTACTATTTTCATCAGAAACTAAATCCGTGAACCATTTCTCAAACAGTTGCTAATGATGAAAATCACATTTATATCGTCATAAGGTCTTTCGATGGATATGGCAGCACCGTTCACAAACTAAAAACAAGAAAACGAAGCTGTTATAACTGAATATCTGGGGTCATTTAGTAGCCCACAAACAATAGTAGAAGGTTAAACCATTTCTGAAACATTTACTAAGGATAAAAATCACATTTATATCGTCACAAGGACTTTTAATGGATATCGCAACATTGTTCGTAATTCAATTCCTTATAGCCAGGCTGATACTACTGAACACAAGGGATCATTTAGAAGCCCACAAACAACAGTAATAGATTTAAAACCAACATGTAGATCAATCGATTTGATTGGATTGTTGAATGGTCTTGGATTTGAAAATTCAATTTGCAAGAAAATTTGATGCAACTAGCAACGTAGAACATTTTCATTCAATCTTAACCGAAATGTACAGGACTGCAAAATTCAAATTTCATATCATTTCACCATTAGTTCAATTGACTGTAATGATCGATAAATTCAGAAAGACATTTTACGAAATCAAAGCACACAAACAACCTTAAACAGTTTGGTACTATTTTCATCAGAAACTAAATCCATGAACCATTTCTCAAACATTTGCTAATGATGAAAATCACATTTATATCGTCATAAGGTCTTTCGATGGATATGGCAACACCGTTCACAAACCAAAAACAAGAAAACGAAGCTGTTATAACTGAATATCTGGGGTCATTTAGTAGCCCACAAACAATAGTAGAAGGTTACACCATTTCTGAAACATTTACTAAGGATACAAAAATCACATTTATTTTGTCACTAGGACTTTCAATGGATATCGCAACATCGTTACTAAATCAAACCAGATAGCGAGGCTGATATTACTGAACACAAGGAATCATTTAGAAGCCCACAAACAAAAGTAATAGATTTAAAACCAACTTGTAGATCAATCGATTTGATTGGATTGTTGAATGGTCTTGGATTTGAAAATTCAATTTGCAAGAAAATCTAATGCAACTAGCAACGTAGAACATTTTCATCCAACCTTAACCGAAATGTACAGGACTGCAGAATTCAAATTTCATATCATTTCACCATCAGATCATATAACTGTAATGATCGATAAATTCAGAAAGACATTTTACGAAATCAAAGCACACAAACAACCTGAAACAGTTTGGTATTATTTTCATCAGAAACTAAATCCGTGAACCATTTCTCAAACATTTGCTAATGATGAAAATCACATTTATATCGTCATAAGGTCTTTCGATGGATATGGCAACACCGTTCACAAACCAAAAACAAGAAAACGAAGCTGTTATAACTGAATATCTGGAGTCAGTTAGTAGCCCACAAACAATAGTAGAAGGTTAAACCATTTCTGAAACATTTACTAAGGATAAAAATCACATTAATATCGTCATAAGGACTTTTAATGGATATCGCAACATCGTTCGTAATTCAAAACCAGATAGCGAGGCTGGTACTACTGAACACAAGGGATCATTTAGAAGCCCACAAACAAAAGTAATAGATTTAAAACCAACATGTAGATCAATCGATTTGATTGGATTGTTGAATGGTCTTGGATTTGAAAATTCAATTTGCAAGAAAATCTAATGCAACTAGCAACGTAGAACATTTTCATTCAAACTTAACCGAAATGTACAGGACTGCAGAATTCAAATTTCATATCATTTCACCATCAGATCATATAACTGTAATGATCGATAAAATCAGTAAGACATTTTATGAAATCGACGCACATAAACAAACTTAAACAGTTTGGTACTATTTTCATCGGAAACTAAATACATGAACCATTTCTCAAACATTTGCTAATAATGAAATCACATTTATATCGTCATAAGGTCTTTCGATGGATATGGCAACACCGTTCCCAATCCCACACCAGAAAACGAAGCTGTTATAACTGAATATCTGGGGTCATTTAGTAGCCCACAAACAATAGTAAAAGGTTAAACCATTTCTAAAACATTTACTTAGGATGAAAATCACATTCATATCGTCACAAGGACTTTTAATGGATATCGCAACATTGTTCGTAATTCAATTCCACATAGCGAGGCTGATACTACTGAACACAAGGGATCATTTAGAAGCCCACAAACAACAGTAATAGATTTAAAACCAACATGTAGATCTATCGATTTGATTGGATTGTTGAATGGTCTTGGATTTGAAAATTCAATTTGCAAGAAAATCTAATGCAACTAGCAACGTAGAACATTTTCATTCAAACTTAACCGAAATGTACAGGACTGCAGAAATCAAATTTCAAATCATTTCACCATCAGATCATATAACTGTAATGATCGATAAAATCAGTACGAAATTTTATGAAATCGACGCACACAAACAAACTTAAACAGTTTGGTGTTATTATTATCAGAAACTAAATCCATGAACGCTCTGTTAATGGGTTAGGATCCGACGCCTCTAGAAGGCTACACAGGCTCTCCTTTCCAACTCCTATTCCGTCACGTCCCCGACGTGCAGAGCGGTAACATGTATCATCGTATATCTAAGCTTGGGTAAACGGGCTGGTTCCAACCCCTTGGGCGGATGGTGGCGCATGGCTAAACAGGAGGGGGGTGGGCAGCGCGGGTAACCGGGCTGTCTGAACGTCGGGGGGACAGCCAGACGCTAAACTTAACTGCTCCGAGGCCCTCCAGAGGTACTGGGGGCTCGAGCGCGGGGCCAGTCACCCTGCCTCGAGGAAACTACGACTACGGAAAGCACTAAGGAGAATATTCGAACTGGACTCAACGGCAACCGACCCCTGCAACGCCCCCGGACATTGATAATGGGCTCATGGAACGTACGCACTCTGCACAAAGCCGGAGCCTTGAAGCAACTAGATGACGCCCTAGCCACACTGAACATGGACCTTGAAGCACTACAAGAAATGCGATGGCTAGGGAATGGTGTGCTAAGCAGACGTGGTGAAAAACGGTACCACTTGTACTACTACTGCCACGACCGCCACCATACGCTCGGAACGGGTTTCGCCGTGGGTCCGCGGCTGAAATCCGAGGTCATCGACTTCAAGGCTATAGACGATAGGCTATGCACCCTGTGCATGCGAGGCAAATTCTTCAACATTAGCCTCATAAACGTTCACGCCCCTACCGGAGACAAAGACGAAGAGGAGAAGAACCTTTTCGACGACCGCCTCGCAAAAATCATTGACAAGTGCCCTAAGCATGACCTCAAAATCATCTTGGGGGACTTCAATGCAAAAGTCGGTAGGGAGCCAATGTACCGCCAATACATTGGTGATCACAGTCTACATGAGCACAGTAATGACAATGCTAATAGATTGGTCCAACTTGCAGCAGCAAGTAATCTGGTTGTGGGAAGTACCAAGTTTGCGCGTCGGGACATCCACAAAGTTACTTGGGTGTCCCCAGATGGAGCCACCTCCAACCAGATCGACCACGTGCTGATAAGCCGCCGAAGATAGTCGAGCCTGTTAAACGTCAGAACCTATAAAGGAGCCAACATCGATTCCGATCACTATCTGGTTGGCTTAGTGATACGTTGCAGAATCGCCCGTCCCCGTGACAAAGGGGATGAGGGAAAAATGCAGGCCCGGCTCAACACGGACTCCCTAAAGGACGCTAAAGTCCAACAGGCATTCGAATCCGCTTTAGGTGAGTCTCTATTACCAGCAACTCCATACGACACTACGAGCGAACGGTGAAACGCTCTAAAAACAAAGATATTGAACTGTGCAAAATCCACACTACCACCACGTCGGGGCAACACCAAATCTGGCTGGTTCGACGACGAATGTAGACTTGTGACGGAACGTAAGAACTGCGCATACCGAGCAATGCAGCAGCGGCAGAGAATTACATACGACTCAGACAAGAAGAAAAAAGAGTACACCGCACCAAGAAACACCAGTGGGAAGAACAACGAGTGCAGGAGCTCCACGGAATCAGAGTGCGATACGGCCCAGGAAAAAAGTTTTACCAAGAGATAGCAGGTCATCGAAAAACCTTTATACCTAAGGTGACCTGTTGTCGAAATAAGGATGGAAATCTGGTCAGCTACCAGCCAGAGGTCCTCTCGCGATGGGCTCAGTATTTTGATGAATTACTAAATGATCAGTTCAACGAACAGCTAGAGGCTCCACTAGCGGATGTTATCATGCTTGATGTTATCACTTGAACGCGAATTTCATCAAATAATTACTGAGGTGTGGGATAGCGAATCGATACCTTGTGATTGGAATCTTGGTATCATCTATCCCATATACAAGAAAGGAGACAGGCTACAGTGCAGCAATTACAGGGGTATTACGGTGTTGAATACCGCCTATAAGATCTTCTCCTTAGTCTTGCATGAGAGACTTGTCCCATTCGTAGAAGAGATAGTGGGAAACTATCAGAGGGGATTCCTAAAAGGAAAATCAACCGCTGACCAGATCTTCACCATGCGGCAGATCTTGGAGAAGATGGCAGAGCAACAGCTCCAATCTTTCCATCTCTTCATAGACTTCAAAGCCGCATACGACAGCATAGCCAGGGTAACACTTTACGACGCAATGAGCTCTTTTGGAATCCCGGCCAAGCTTACCAGCCTTGTTAAAATGACCATGACCAACGTCACATGCCAGGTGATGGTGGATGGAAAACTCTCAAGGCCCTTTGCTACCACCAAGGGTCTGCGCCAGGGCGATGGACTTGCCTGTCTCCTTTTCAACCTGGCGCTAGAGAGGGCCATCCGAGACTCAGGAGTGGAAACCTCGGGGACCATCTTCTACAAGTCAATCCAGATTCTGGCATACGCTGATGACATAGACATCATTGGTTTGCGGCTCTCCTATGTAGCAGAGGCTTACAAACGGATTGAGCAGGCGGCTGAGAACCTCGGTTTGGAGATTAACGAGGCAAAAACCAAAATGATGGTGGCACAGTCAGCGACCCTGCTAACAAATACTAATGCGAGTCTACGCAGGGGTGACGTACAGATAGGTGAGCGAACCTTTGAAGTCGTCCAAAACTTCACCTATCTTGGGTCAAAAGTCAGCACCAACAGTAGCATAGAAGTTGAATTACGCGCAAGGGTGCTGGCAGCCAACCGGTCATACTACAGCCTGAGGAAACTTCTCCACTCAAAATACCTGTCGCGACGGCTGAAGCTGGAACTATATAAAACACTCATAGTTCCAGTACTCACATACGCCTCTGAGACATGGACCTTGTCCAAAACTGACGAAACCCTCTTAGCCGCGTTCGAGAGGAAGATGCACAGAAGGATTTTTGGCCCAGTATGTGTGGAAGGACAATGGAGGAGCCGATACAATGACGAGCTCTACGAACTGTACGATAGCCTCACTGTCGTGCAGCGAATTAGACTCGCCAGGCTCTGGTGGGCTGGTCATGTCATTAGAATGGCACCGGACGACCCAGCCCGTAAAGTCCTTTTAGGCTGCCCACATGGACAGAGGAGGCGTGGTAGGCCCAAACTGAGATGGAGTGATGGCGTGGATGCGTCCGCCAAAAAGGCCGGGATCAACGATTGGCAGACGACGGCGCTCGACCGCGAGCGGTTCCGGTTTCTCCTGGAGCAGGCCAAGACCGCCAAGCGGTTGTAGCGCCTGATAAGTAAGTAAGTAAGTTAGAACATCAATAGGTAAATGCTTGTTGTTAATGTGACATTTATTTTTATCGTAACAAATGATACAAGATTAATCACAATGTAATTTTTAATCAGAACCTGGCTCTAATTTATTTCAACCAATTTGGGATGACGAAAAAAACACTAGTTCAGGTTCCAGCAGCAGTGATGTGAACGAAGTGTTTTGCAATTCGATTTGCATAAATATTTCGATCACAGATTGTTTGCGTTACTGGACACTTACAACAAATTAATCTCGCAATTGCGTGAGAAAAATTTTAGCTTTTTAAAAAGATAAAAGCAATTGTATATTTCCGAAAATTATCAAAATCTTACTAAAAGATCTGCAATCTCGGCGTTTATCTATGACTGAAATTAATGAAGGACAATATTGGTACGAAGCGCTGGCGTGTGGCTCAAACACACGAAAGAAGTTCTGGCGTGGCCGAGTTCGAATCTCGACTGACCGTTCTCGGAAGTAAAATTATTTTTTTATTTATTAAGTTTTTTTTTTATTTTACTAACAAAAATAAAAAAATCTCATATTTATGGAGAATCTATACATACTCATAAAAAGTGAAGAAATAACAGCGCGCAAGGCAAATGAGGCAGAATAAACGAAAACCAGAAATGCCCGAGCACTGCTCGAGCAAATCAGTAGGTGCACGTCCAATATAACTGTTCAATATATAACAATAAAACTGTGAAGGGGTTAAGTTAAAGAATGTCGTAGCATACTTTAATGTAAAGAATGGATGAATGAATTGAAACTGCGATAGGAAATAGCGCCATGATTCTCGGACTGTTGTTTTCAAAGGATTATTAGCAATTTAAAGAACCGATGAGGATTTCAGTAAAGATTTTTATGGCAAACATCATAAAAGGCCATCGCCAATTTACATATTCAAAATGTTAATATTATCGATGATGTAGTTACACCTGATCCTCTGCAACCAATCGATTTAGGAGTAGGAGTTTGTTTTGTTTTTCAGCATTACATAGCTATCAGGCATGTTTATCTGTTTTATCTGGCATATTATTAGGCATGGCAAATGTTTTAACTTTCTGTACGGAATTTGACATCAAATGTTTGAACGATTGCAAAAGATATTTTATGATTTTTCAATAGCTCACTCTTATTTTTTTCCATTGATTTTATCTCGGTACGATGCAATAGTCCAACTTGCTTGGCCGTCCAGCATTAATCCGTGTTTCAGAGGGATACTCCTCAATCTTAATTATTTGTGGAACCGCTAATAATTGGCCGTATGTCATGTAAGCTCACATTAATATTTGAGCGCCGACTATTCTTTGTAAAGAGAAAGTAAATAAAACCTCATAGGATAGTAAAAAAAGAAACAACAACCAGCTTGCTATCATTCTATCACAATGATATCAGAAACAAATTATTTCCTTTACAACTTCTGTCCGAAGAATAAGGAGTATTTATTTGCATCATGACGGGCCAAATGTAATTTGATTTTTGGGCGTATGTACTACACGTTGAAATTCTATATTACGCATTCTGGGTTCCGAATCCTGTAACACCATCGGAAGAAGTAAAGATGAATTTTAGTAGCAAGAGGAATAATTTCAAGGATGGGAAATCAGCGAGAATCAGTAAATTGAGTGAGAGAAAATAAGAGCAAAGAATAAGAGAGAGCAAAAAAGTATTTTTTTACTTAATGCTACTTTTAGAGCTTAAGCAGCGCTTAAGCAGCGCTCTATACTAAAAAACGGTTGCCGCCGCTAAGCAGCTGCGATGCTACATTTAGCTCCAAGTTGCCACTAAGCAGCGCCGCATAACGACTGAAAATATACTCTTAAGGGACATCGACTTAAACGCTGCTTAACGGCAAAATGAACCTTATTTGTCTCACTGGGTATTTCCTCGTTTTGATTGCAAAAGAATGAGCTGGACCTTTGAAGAGTGGAAATGTTTCAAACTTTGTTCTAGCGGATCAAATATTTTTGTCTCATCCAGTAGAATGGAGGAAAATTTAAAAGCTATCGGTTTGCTGAATCCGTTCAAATAACATGCCCATGCTGAGGGAAAGAGTTATTGGAAAAATGCAAAAGTAGATCTTGATCTATGTCGAATTTTATTTTTAAATAATTTTTTTCTCATTAAGCTGTTTTTATTCGATGTTTAATCTATGTAGATTTTGATCTAGATGCTGGTGTCATATAGCACGAATTGCACGCTCTACGTTTTCCAAGAAAGAGCGTCATTTTACGGTCAAACGTCAACGAAAAAAAACATGTAATAAAGTTAAAAAGCCGGCCTCGGCACTACACAGCTTGATATTTCTTCCCCTCATTTCCACCCCTCTCAAATTCATCTATGGTTTAATTCCTGCGTTGGTTCAAAATCAAATAAAATTCATGATTGACCAAACTCAAATTACAACCGTTTGAAGATAATCCAAATGCGCAAGCTAGATAAAACTGAGATTATTTAATGAAAATAAGAAACATTTAAAGTGAAAACACAGAACGAACGTATGAGAACGAATGTGTGTAGAAGCGGTAGAGACAAAACAGAGCGGTACCGCAAAAGAAAGAGCACTATCCAGTGAGTGCACAACAACAGCGAATAATGAATCTGCATTAGCCAGAGAAATAAACTCGCGTAAAGCTCTTTTATTTTGGTAATTTTTTTACAAGGCTTTTAAGTGACAGGAGCTTTATCCCCGAGGACGTCTGTATTGCGAGTTGATTTTCGTCTCGAAAGCAAGCCGAGTTTTGTTCTAGCTGCAACCCGAAAAACGTGGCTGTCAACTTGAGATGATTTTATTTATTAGTTGAAAAATGTAAACAAGACACCTTTGAGCTAATCTGTTTGTTCATACATGTCACCAATCCATGGGTCCAATTTTCAGGGTTTTGTCAAAAAATGGTTTTGTGGGGGGGGGGATATATATCGAGTTTTTACCCGGTTTTGTTTATTTCTATCTATTGAAATCAATATTTTTCAATTTGAATTTACATCTTATTTGTTTCGTTTTGAAATCAATTGCTGCTATAAGCTGGCTGTGCCTAAATTAATAATAATAATAATAAATCAATTGCTTAATATTTAACAAAACGTTCTTATTTACAACACGTAAAAATACACTTCTTTACTAAATAAAATTCAATTGAAACTTGTGTCCGTAGTGTGCAGAGCACCAAGATTCTGTTGTCAAACTACTTGACATTTCATAAATTACTTAAGTCCCTCGCGCCTCAGCAACGAAATACTTGAGTTGCGTGAGCGAGATGGAAGATTGTTTTCATTTTTCGAGAGCATTTCGGTTGTATGAAACGTCCCGATACGACTCAAAATAAAATCTCACTCGTTCTATAACGAACTGGGGTATATTATAATGCGCGGATTTATCAGCAACGCTTGATTTTTACATAGAAAGCAAAGTATGGAGTATTGCGGTGGTATATGAGAAAGCTGTCCGAAAAAAAACAAAGAGGTGCTTGGGATCTGTTATTGTGAATGTCATATTTACTCGAATAGTCTATTTTTTTGCAAATCCAACTTCAGTTAACAAACTATTTAATAATGTTCTCTCTGCGGTTAGGAAGCTGGATGGTAAGTGTTTTGATTTAACTGATGAATTTAAATTATCATCGTATTACACCGTGAGTGTTTCCTCCTTTCCTGATTCCTCTTATAGTATCAATGATACAAAAAATGATCTAAACTTTTGTCTAGCACTTTTTATTTATTACCATTCATTGTTGTCGAAATTTATATTATTTCATATTATTTTATAAATAGGTGCTGTTGAAAGACAACAAATCAATACCTCATTTAGATTATCTGATGTTTGAAATTTTACAGAAAAAAGTGCAGCATGATATTGTTTTCCAAAGGTTACTCTCGACGTACACCTACAATGATGGTGTTGGAACTATTTTATTGGATAATGCGAAAACTCGCAACTCCTTATCGTTGAATATGATGAACAGTATCCAGCAAAATATAATAGATAATCAACACAACATGGATGTGCGTTGCATAGTTCTAGCTGCTAAGGGTAACGTATTTTCTGCAGGACACAATCTTAAAGAACTAACGGCAGAGCAAGGATCGGATCTACATAGCCAGGTTTTTCGAAAATGCACAGAGCTAATCAATGTCATACATTCCGCACCAATTCCAATTATTGCTAAAGTCGACGGATTGGCTGCTGCTGCAGGATGTCAGCTCGTGGCCTCTTGTGATATAGCCATTTGCAGTGACATCAGTACGTTCTCTACTCCAGGGTAATAAATAATAAAATTATTGCTTTAAAAAATGGCGAATAAAACATTAAAATGTGTGTTTTTACATATCGTCGACAGGGCAAGTTTTGGCATATTTTGCTCTACTCCAGGAATCGCTGTTGTACGGGCTGTTCCTCGTATGAAAGCTGCATACATGTTGCTGACCGGGCTTCCAATAAATGCAAATGAAGCTCTCGAAGCTGGTCTTGTTAGTAAGGTAGTTCAAAAAGATTGTTTAAACGATGAAGTAAAAAATGTTTGTAATGCAATTGCATCGAAAAGCCGTGCCGTCATTACGCTAGGAAAAAAATTCTTTTACGAACAAATTATTTTGGATATTTCCACTGCGTATGCACGAGGTGAGCAAGTTATGGTTGAAAATCTTGCGACAAGCGATGGACGCGAAGGAATAAACAGTTTCGTCGAAAAACGTCCGCCTCAGTGGAGTCACAAAGGATGAAAACTACGCTGTATGTTATACACTGCACTCCGTAAAGCATGCCATTAAATAAAGTAACTGGTCTAAGCTACCATCAATTTATCAGTAAATTAGTAAATCTGCCTGCAAATTCAGTTTTTAGAAGATTTTGGTGAGTATGTTAACTAAAACAAATTTCGCATATACTTCATGCACTATACTAAATGTGTATTCAATTACATTTACTTCGCATGGTCCTTACGAATTTTGCTTGAGAGATAATTTAATTATTCGTTTACATATCAAATTAAACAAATGATTGAGGAGATAATCGTTAATCGAGTTGAAGATTAATGCGACAAACATCAAAATTATCGTTAAATGGATATTTTATTTATGAAATTTTATTTGTTAATGTTTGTTATATATTTTATAAATAACTGACTATTTTATCTATTTCTTTTGGCGGTAAATGTAACTAATGTTACAAAATAAAAAAGTGAGTATAATGCGTTAGTGGTAGCAACGTTAAAACGCTTATACAAAAAAATCATATGCAAAAACATTTCTTTTGTCATATTTATTCAAGACTTGGTGCAAATTACCGTTCAAACGTTTCTTGAATTTTGGTCGATTTATCATTTCAATAAGCTGTCGAATTGTTTAGCAGGTAGTGTACAAACCATCTTTTTATGATATTTATTTGACGTTCCCAAGCTTTATTTTATGTATTGCTAAGAGTATTTTGGACAAATATACGCATATGTAAAAATGATAGCAGTGCAACTTCAGTGTGTTCTACATACAATTTGCTTGTACCAGAATTTAAAAAAGATAAAAAAAATAGAAATTAGTTTGTATTTCTGAAAATATTATCGATTGATGAATATTCAACATGAAAACGGAAAGACAGTTACAGTAGCTATGGTTCAGTACGTAATATATTTATCGTAGAATCCAGCAGAGTAATTTTTATATAAACCAAACAAGGAAAATACTTAGCTGCTCTGCAAATATGTATAACACTGCTGCAATATTTATACTTACAGTGGAAAGAAATTTAAACGACAAATATCAAATACTTCATACAACAAAGCTATGGCAAGTCAGAATTTCAATACCACCGTTTATTGTGATACTTAATGATAGTCATCCTTAGTATAGGTTTGTGCATTCTGTAAAAAAGCATAAAATGTTAACACAAAAGCGGCCTCTCTAGAAACATTATCTTTCAAAACAGAAATTAGGGTACGCGTTGCGTTGCGCTAGCCAAACTGCGAGGCAACATTTGCTCGTTTCTATAAAAAAAATCATAACGTCTAGAACCATATTGCAGATTGGTCGATAAGAAAGCCAACGTTATATAAATCCAACTCACGAAGGAACAAAACAATGAGAGATTCAATTATTGAGCTTTTATAAAAAAGAAAGCAAATCGCTACATCCTTCTAGACTTCTGTGATGGGTCTTTTGGCAATATACGCCTTAATGTTTTCGTTGTCGAGCACCTTATTGATCACCTCTTGAAGATTGGGGAAATTTTCGAGCAGATTCGTTTTTGTTAGATAGTTTAGATAGTCTAGGATACCGGCAAAGTAAACATCAGCCCAAGTTGGTTTGCCGAGCACCAGGTGGCCATTGTTCTCCTTAGCGATCACGTTCAACTTGGTCAGATAGAATGGAATCACTTCGTTGTTCAGTGTAATCATTTTCTTTTCCTTCACCATATCATCCGGTTCATAGGCGACAATGGCAATTTCTGTTAGATAAAAAATTAGAAACAAGATAAGATAATGTAAGACAGAGTAGCATATGTTTCATTGAAGTTTCATCACAATTTTCTACTGCAATACTCACTTAGGCGGAAATCATTTATAGTATCGACAATAGCATCGATTTGCAGAGCTTCCAGTGGATTATCACCTGCCAGGTTGATTTGCTTTGCCACAAACCGGCACATAGCTAGGGATTGATGTACACGCTTACCATCGACTTCCAGCACCGGCATTTGGCCCATGGGCATGGCTAGAAAGAGATACGTGTACCATTGGACAGCCAATGAAAAAAGGAGAGGAAAGAATAAAAAAGAAATAGTTGTTTTAAATATTAATAGTAGCTGGATTTTTGTTCGATGTAACGTTTGCTGTTCTTAGAACTCAGCCAAATGCTGCTTGATTGCTTCAATTCTTTTTCAAATAATTTGTTATTTGAAATGTCTGGTTTATTATGAGAGTTATTGTGTGAATAAGCAGCTGAATCTATGTTCCAAGATTTCCCAAATACGAATTAAAAGTAGGCTTATCACGATGTCATACAGCTAAGCATACAAACGAAACAACACATATCAGCTTCGCAGCGACACATATAAGAATCGAACGAAGAAGCGAGGATGATTTGGCAAAACAGGAACGTATCTGTATATGTTGAGCTTGTTAGTAGATAAGATTAGGTAACGAAAGAACTAACTCAAATTGCATTGCAGCAAGGAAAACAGAACAATCAGGTTTTTTTTTCTGAATGCTTTTTGCACTCACGAGGAGAGCAAGTTTGATTTATGAGTTTTATTTGGCCGTGTCAGCACGGACAGGGTTATTCTATTATTATTTTTCGCTGTGTTGGGCATATTTTGTTAATACACTATTTCATTTATCCGAATACAATCTTAACTGCACTTAAGATGGATTCTTGGCGAATTGAAACAGCAAGTCTCACTGAAAATCACTCTAGTAAAAGGCAAAGAGTTTACAGTACAGCAAAGGCACAATCCTTGAGAATAAAGGTTATGGTGTAAGGTGGTCTCATTGCAGTTTAGATTTCAGTCTTTGGTCGTTTTTCAATCCAACTACGAATGGATTCAATCGTTGTTACGTTGTCAACCACTTTCTGCAGATTCGGATGATTGGCGACCAGATCGGACTTGGTCATGTAGTTCAAATAGTCCAAAATAGCGGTGAAATAAATATCGGCCCAGCTCAGCTGTAAAATGAAGAAAAAATAAAAGAAAATGATAATGATGCATGTTATAATATGATGAGCTTGAATGCTAATATATTGCCCGATAGCGTATCGCAAGATCTGATGTTGGAAAATGAATTACTTTGGAATTGGCTAGGTATCCATTGTTTTCTCGTGCAATGTCGTCCAGCTTCTCCAGATAGAACGGAATGACTTCGTTGTTCAATGTGACCAGTTTCTTCTCCTTAATCTCATCATCCGGTTCATATGAGACAACGGCAATCTCTAAAAAGTTATAGTTTTTATTGTCCAAAATTCAATTTGGTTATGTAGCTGCACTCCCTTTTCGGCAGGAGTCTGGAGGTTATTTTTGCATCCTTTTTGATCGGTAAGAACATATTGATATGAGACGTAAATTATCATGACGTAAATTATATAATTTACTATTTTGATTGTTTAATGCTATCTGGGTAGTTTGCCAAGTATTTCATTCATAATTTTCATGCATTTCATGTTTGTTCAAACCATTGCTCTTAAAAAGGATGGCAAATATGTAACCCCTAGAAGCATCCATACCGATACCACTTCGAAGTGCAGTCAGAAAATTAAGGACACCATTTGAGCGAACGCTTACTTAGGCGGAAATCGTTAACCGTATCGACCACGGTGTCAATCATCAAGTTCTCCCAATCGTCAGCTCCGGCCAAACCCACTTGGTTAGCCAGATAGCGGGACATTGCCACCGATTGGTGCACTTTTTTGCCGTCAACCTCCAGAATCGGCATCTGACCCATCGGCATTGCTGAAACGAAAGATGGAATGGTTGGTTCATGGCAACTGGAATGCTAACCTTCGCATGAATCGCTAATTCTTCGACCGCCAAAGAAAAAAACAGTATATGCAGTCGCTTATTTTATATCAAATAAAGGCATGGCCTAGAACACGTTAAATATGATGATGATAGATGAAATAAACGAACTAAAGGAAGGAAAAGATATATAATAGAATAGCCCGTTTCGTTCTTCAATAAAATTTGCTGGATACCAGATACAGCTGCTTACAGTAGTAGTGTTGTATATAAAGTGTACATGTGTATAATTGTAAGCGTTTTCAATCTAGGCCAAAAACTATAAAAATCTTGCCGGTATTATATGTAAACTTATTCTAAAAAAGTTTGACTTTTAAACTATTACGTTAATAAAGCATCATTCGAATAACCAAATAAACTGTTTTCATTGCTGCATTGGCAAAAGATTAAAAACATAGAACATATACAACTCTACATGAACGATAAAAAGAGGTTAATCACATTACACCTGATCGCATAGTTATTTAAATAAAAAAAACAACGATAGACAAAAATGAGTAGGAGGTGGTTGTGGCGCAACCGATTGCTAAAATTATAGCAGTCGATATCGCAGAACACCACTCTCAGATAGCATTTAAACTATCTCGGTCAAAAGGCCAATCAAATCGTGTCACCGAATAAAACAAAATCATGTCATCTGTAACTCGAGAATAATAAGAACGAGCGTGAGCGTCAATAGCTTCTCAGAAAACATTTAGTTTAAACATATCGGAACGAAATCGAATAATGATGAAATACTATAAGCAGCTCGTTTAACTTCCTTGCTACTTTTCATATATATAAGAAAAATATCATATGTACCAAAAATAAAATTCATCGAACGAGAAAAGACTCACTTGGCTTCAGTGCTGGCCATTCTTCGCGGGTGATCCTTACATCATCGAATGGCAGGTTTCCGTAGGAAAGAAGAAACCGCAAGGGCTCACCCAAAGCCTTTACGTTGAAGTAATATACCTTGTAATCCGGCATGATGATGATAATAGGCGATGAGCTAAATAAATAATTACAAAAATAACGATTACTTTTCTTCGATCTTGAACAATACATGTTGTATGAAACAGATAAAACGACAACTATATAGGATATGTAGGATTTCACTGGTTCATTTATCTTCTTGCAAAACTATTTATTCGGAACGTTTTTCATACCGCTTATGATTACAGTTCTCGCACAAACATGTGTTCTGTTGAGCTGTTTATATTGCAGATATTTTCAATGAAGTGTAGTTTTCTGGTAGAACCCAAGAACAAAGATCATCATTAATGAACTATTCTAGGCATGTGCGAATACAACACCAACTAAAGTTTTGCAACAACAAAACACAGAATTCCCAGATTAATTCAATTGATTCAATTGGAACAACACTCAAGGTCGATGAATAGGATAGGATTAACCCACTTATGTTATTTTTGATAACTTATAATCGTCAATTGCATCAGTAGAGAACTTGTCTTTCAGTACTACATTGGGTAGTAATGCACTTCTATCAAATTGATGCCGGAACATCAACATAAGCTTCCATCTTTTACTGAGCCAAATATGTGGCAAAAACTTATTTGAAGAAACGGTGTAACATGTTCACTTATCAGTCAATCACTGGCCGGTATGGGCCAATTCTTCGGCAAGTAGAAGACATATTTTTACAGCACACTTTGCTTCCTTATCGGACACTTTGCTTACCTGTTGATCGGCGGTGTACTAGGAATATGGTCAGACTAAAAGAAGTTTACGTGCCGCTCGCTTATTTATCCCAAACCGGTCTGTTGGTTTGGTATGCGTGTGAATTCGAAAAACAACCTACATTGGGCGTACTCATCACCATGGTAGATGTATCGTGAGCTCTTCGATTAATCTTATCACCGGCAATTTGGCAATGCGCATGTGTTCGTCACTTACGATCATCTCTAACGAATGTGGAAGTTTAATGTTATAACAAATCATTAACGCAAGAGCAACACTTGTACTCAAAATAAATAATTGTACTCAATTTCAATGTGTCACCATTTGCAATATTGTTACATTTAATGAGTAATTGAATTTAGTGCTATAATCATAAAATCATAAATAATTACATAAAATGTTCTGTGCATAATTTCAATTGTAACAGAATTTCAAGGCCACGTGTGTAAGAATGGTCACCCATTTTTGCAATCATTTTTATATGAACTGTTATAAAAGTATTTGGCAAAACACAGAATACGAAGAACGCAAATTCGATTTATTGATTTTAAATTAACATCGTAGTATATAGGTAGAATGTGCTTCATGTCAAATCAATGTTGAATATACGAAAATTTCACATATCAATTTATTCTACGAATCAATATCTTCCTTGATGTTTCAAGTATGGGTGGGCCAATTTCCCACATCATGATCGTAAAACAGTTCAATGCTTAGGTAGATTTAGTACTGTTGTTCTTTCAATGTTTTATTTTTACGAATGCGAGCTGCAATTGCAGTTTGTTCGAACGACCTCAATTACGTCTTCTTCATCATCCGTTTTTTCGTTCATCAAGTATGAGTGCATTAAACATTATGCAATGTGGAACAGAATGACGAATCAAAAGCATCATATCTATCTCAGAATACTAAAATTGTTTGAAAATTTCTGAATATTGATAATAATACAATACAAAGTCAAAATAACATGATATTTCATTCACTCATTATTTAATTTATTATCTTTATATATATATATATATATATATATATATATATATATATATATATATATATATATATATATATATATATACATATATATATATAATTAAACAACAACTGAAATTTTTTTAAAATAACTTGAATTAATTTATTTTAGTTTATTTCAAATGTTTCGGCTATGATACGAAATTTTAAATGTAATAATGAGTTCGATAAATCAATGGATTCGGAAAATGTAGAAATCAATTCCTATATGTATATATCAATTCCTATATATAGCTAATTTATTTATTCGGTATCTTCGGGTAAACATTCATTTGTATTGTGATAACTATACTCACATAAACCAATCCGAACTTTGTAAATACACGCATATTTCTCAACCTTATCATGGGTAAGTGATGCAAAATGATGTTTTGTCCCCAATTTGTTATTACGATGTGGTTTTTATATTTTATGAATACTTAGACATCTCATTGATTTTAATAGCTTACTTATACATTAGGGTAGTTATGTTTTTATCGCTTTAAATCACGTACAAAATTTATAGCACATCGAGTTCAGGGGGCAAGGGAATTTTTTTCGAAATAGCAAATTTTCGTAAAGCTTCGTACTTGTTACGAAGCGAGTCAACTTCTTCTTGCAAACGACCCGTTTCTTCGTGCATCAATTCCATATCTCGCCATTCTTGTGATTTTTCAGTTTCCAATTCATCCTTTTGTTCGATGCGTTTTATGCGACAGCTGGCAGCATATCCTCGATTTTTTAGTGTACGTCGGCGTTGCTTCATACGGACGATTTCTTCTCGGGTAAGACCACGCATTTTGAGAGTACGATTCAGATCTCTCACTGTTATTGATACCAACTCGTCGTCACTAATATCCGGTATGGGGCAGGGTGACAAGGGAGCCTACCATCGCAATGAAAATATTTGGTAAAAAAAGGTTAACGAAATGCTAGTCTTAATAGACTTTGGAAATAGAATAATTACTTCATTCCAGTGAATAGATTTCGGGCGCATCATTGACTACAAATACAAAAGGGGGATTATACAGCGAAGAGATAAGATTAATAATGGTAGCACAAAGTAAAATAATCGACAAATCGTGCGCATTCACTGAAAACAATATACGTTCAAGTCTCATTCAAAAGGAAACCCGATGAAATTCAAACTGCGTTTTAGTGTATTGGTCACAACAATGTTTTTAGCATGACCAACCAATAATATATAACATTACCTGAGTGCTCTTTCGCTCGCGCTTGATTTCTTGAGGCATTTTAAATATGGTTCGCTGGTTTATAAAACACCGTTTTACTATTTACTATCAACAGAACGTATTTTGCTGTAAAATTGTTTCGCTAATCAATCCGTCCACCAGCTACTTTAAGGGTCGTCTAGTAAGCAGCAAATCAAGCATACACAACTAATTGCAAGTCATGTTTTTTCTTTATAATTCTGCCATTAACACACTGTGATGCTCCGCTTGGCTTGGGTACCAGAGAGTGAGGTTCCACAAACTATTTGCATACATTTGATGTATCTAAATGAACGCATAAAACCTTTTATATATTTACACTTTCTGTTTTTAATTATAAAACATTCTAGTTGTTTACAAGATCAAGGGCAGCGGAAAATAACATGAAATGGTTCAATATTGTAGCAGAACTGTCAAGTTTTCTCAATGTTATTTCATTGACCACATTTGCAATTAAGGAGTAGGGGCACTGCAATAATATTTGAATCAATAACCATCCAATCCATGGTGCATAAACCACTAAAAACTAACATCATCTGATTTGAATATGAGCACGTCAGATATAAAAGTTTGGAGTGGAATTCTCAATAAAATTGAGTTATATTTATAAATATTACCAAAACATTGTATTTACTGGAATAGATGGATCAATCTACAAAACAGATTCTTGTATTACAATTTAAATCCTTACTTCGGTTATGAAATGATAATAAATTATACAACTGAAATCATTTTTCTTTCCACTGTTTGACTATTTAAAATAAATTCCAAAGAAAAGTCCAAAGAATTGCAATCAAATTCAAAAATAAATACTAGAGAGCACTGTTTTTTAATTGCATGACATACGTGTACACTGAGCTGTAGCTCTTGGTTGCTTTGCTTAAGTAATCTTGCCTCTCTCTAGTAAGGCTCATGTTAACCTTGGTTTACCATAAAACTATTTGATTGAGATTGTATACACGTTGTTTGTGAATAAAGCCTACAAATATGATTGTCTTTAAGTTAAAACCGATTTAATCACAGTGTTGCAACTAATTTTAAAACATTTAGTTATTGCTAATCACCTAAAATTTGTTTTGGCCAATCTTCTTATAAAAAGTAAATAAAGAAAAGTACGTTCACTGGGCACTGACATTTACAATTCGCGCCATTTTTGACATTCATTGCGCCCTTTCGTAACAGTTGTTGGTAACGAGCGTCAATTTTGTGCTATACTCACTATGGATGAGACGAATTCAGTTTCAAAAGTGCGTATTCAGGTGTGATAAATATGCTTAAATTTTATTTACTAATCGGTTTTCTTTCTACGAAGGGTGTATTTGTGTTTAAAAATGGCCCAGTTCGAGCAAAAGGACGGCAAAAACCACAGCCGTGTTCCAGTTTTTTGGACAGGGGCATTACTCGCCAACTATGGTTTCGTAGTTATAAAAAACAATGGGAGCTGGTAGAGAGGATGATCTTAAAACAACATGCCAGCAGCTATGGACAAATTCTAGGGGATCTATTGACTTTTATTCAAAAATGTCATGAGCCATTCGTGTATGAAGGAGTTTTACCCACCGCAGCTTTACTAACCGGTATCAACCAAATCGATCATCTGTCTAGGTTTGGAAAGCTTGCTGATAGTATACGCAATAACACCACCTCTATTGCGGTTTTGTTACATTCTCGAGATGCATCTAGTCTCAAACATGCTATCGAAGCTATAGTAGAAAATATGTTACAAGACGAATCTAAAGATTGCACCGAAGATAATGTAATCCGTAAAAACCAACTAAATTTGGATGTGCTACGAGCATGGTATATGGAAAGGCACAAAAAACTGAAACGGAAACCAAATCTTATTGTTATTTTGCCAGATTTTGAACTGTTCAATCCGACAGTACTGCAAGATTTAATTCTCGTTTTAGAGTAAGTAGGCTTTTCTTTTATTGTGTTGTAAATATTAACCTATTTATATACTTAATATTTATAAATTTTATTTTGCAGCTCATATGCCAAATGGTTGCCGTTTGTGCTCATATTTGGTGTAGCTACTGCAGTAACAACGATTCACAACGTTTTACCGTATTATGTTACAAGCAAAATCAGCATTAACATTTTTCAATCAGAACCATCTCTTACAAATTTGAACAACATTTTTGACGAAGCATTGTTTTCACCTCATTGCCCGTTGCATCTGTCGGGAAAAGTTTTTGAGCTACTAGTTAACATTTTTCTTTTCTATGATTTTTCTATTAATGGGTTCATTCAAGGTATTAAATACGCCTTTTTGGAACATTATTGTCGAAAATCTATTAATGGTCTTTGTGCATTTGTCAACGATAAGAACGACATCATCGCTATGGTGAAAGAGTTGTCCTCGTCGGAACTAGAACAAATTCGTCAGCTTCCTTCGTTTCGTTCTTACGTGGAGTCGTTACAACATCCGCAGGACGTTATAGATATTCTAACTTGTGACGATTATATGAAGCAAACTTTGCCCAAAATGCTAATTAAAGTACATAATTTTTGGTTTACTTTCCATTGTGCCCTTGTGATACTACAATCACTCGTAGGCGATCTTCCTAAGTCACCACTTGGGAAACAGCTTAGAGAATTGTATTCCGTTTGTATTTCCTCCGATGTAACTAAATTACCTGAGTTTAGGGATTGTATACAATTAATATCCTATCTTTCAAAAGAGGACATGTTGCAAAAGATCAAAGATGTGCTAGAGAAAGTGTTAATGTTCGTAGATCGAAATGATCAATTGAGTATTGATGGATGCATAGTGTACGAATTGACACCTTTAGAGGAAATGGCAAAAGATTTGAATATGCTAGCAGACGAATTGTCCACGGCTAGCTACGAACAAATCATAAATCCTGTTCAACAAGACAAACAAGATTTGTTCTCCCCAAACATGGGTAGACAAGAATTACGTCAAAAGTTGCTAACGGCTGCCAAACAAGTGAAAAATGAAACAGGAGTTACTAAAGCGATTGGACGAATAACTGATTACTTTGTAAAACATGTTTTCCAAAGATATCTCCGCCCAGCGAATAAAAATTGTGTAGCCCTTATAGAATTATTCCTATATGACGATAGTGCTTCGATTAGACGACATATTATTGGTGTTCCAAGGGCAGCCGTACATACTGCTTTAAATAATCCTCAATATTACACGCAATGTGAATGTTGTATTTTAGATGAATCATGCAGCATTGTTCCTAAAATGCCTGATCTTTCAATTGCCTACAAGCTGCATCGTGAGTGTGGTCGTATGATAAATCTATTTGACTGGCTTCAAGCATTCCGAACTGTCATCGATGATGTTAGAATAGATGGAGAAGAGCTGCAAGTGGACCCAAAAATTCAGTAAGTATTTCATTTCACGTAATGTCTGGACAGTCAATAACTTATTCACTTGTTTTTTAGGGCTAGATTTACGCGAGCAGTGGCAGAGCTTCAATTTTTAGGATTCATTAAAATGTCAAAAACCAAAACAGATCACGTCACAAGACTTACGTGGTAAAATTAAATATTTGGTATATAGGATGAAGATTCAGTTTAAGTATCGGGTTATTTAGTTGTAAAAGTTTATACGTGTGCTAAATTTAGACGAATATTTGTATGTACAACTTTTTCTACGATCACGTAGCATTTGGAATACATTTTATTGGTTCGATACTATCATTGCTAGTGGATTAAATTCTTGGGTTGTGTTAAAGCATTTTAAATTTTTAATTGCTCACAAGTATGCAACTACTATATGACAAATGGATACTTGCTAGCCATTCGCTTGTAATTACATATTTTGAGCATTGGTAGTGTGCATTTCCGTTGGAGGGATTTTAAACATATGTGTAAAGAAAAAAAAGGAGGTATGAATATTGTTGTAGCGTCAATCTCTAGTCTCCGCTGAATAACCTTACTTACACAATATCATCCCGTCTAACAAATCTAAAATATTTACTAAAAAATACAACCATCAATTTGTCTGAAATTTTTTATGCATGTCTCTTTTTCATTTTTATAAAAGAATCTGAGACACCAGATAATCCGGTGGGGAACAATGAGGGGCTCACATACAACCTTCCATCAAAAAAAGGCTACCTAAAAATACAAAACACAGGTCTGGCCGATGCTTCAGCCACCCCGGTCAAGAAAAAACAGAGAGCAGCCCAAAAGAGAACTTTGTTGTTTTTAGAGCAGAAAACAAAGCTTCAGTTGCCCCGATGAAAGAAAAGGACATCTTTTATACCACTCGCTACCCCTATTATGAAACAATATGTATGCCTATTAATGGCTATACAAAATTTAAGTGATGACCGATTTGTCTGATCATATTTTATAAAACAACTGTAATTAAACTGTATGTAAAGAAGCCAAACCCTTCTGCCCCCTGCGAGGCTGGAATGAGGAAGAGATCTCCCATATTCTCAACACTAACGGTAATTGAAAATCGTTGAAAATACAAATGGCTTCTGATTTGACCAAAATATCGCGTAGGCGTTTTTTAAAACTCTGTATAATATGTGATGAAGTATAAGTTTCCCGGCTTGGTATATCTTTTCATCATAAAATATCACTTTGAAGTACATATGTCGTCGAAATCAACTAAAATTTGATCACTTAATACCAAGTATTTCACAATTTCAGCTGTACAAACGGATAACCAAATGGCTGTCCCTATCCCTCTAACAAACACAGAAAATTATTGAAAAATACATATGGCTTCAAATTCGATTGAAACATGGTACAAATGTACTTACTATTCATAACACGACAAAGATTATACACGCCGGTAGGAAAAAAAGTGTGGTTTCCCAAGAGCCACCAGGCTGTATTACCAAAATAATATTTCGATCAAAGCGATAAAGTTCGATCCGACTGAATATAGGTGAAGATGATTCTTCTTACTCAAAATTTTTGTTAGTAGAGTGTCTGTTTCCTAGGCGAGGAGAAAACAAGAGCTCCCATTCAAGCTCCTCCTATTAGAGTGTTGGAAAATATGGTCAAGCATACCAATCATCAATCTGATTTAAATGAAATGGGGTATAAATGTCCTAAAAAAGTCTATACTTACTGCATACTAAGAATGGGGACGTAGGAGCTCTCCCAGTGGGGAGCAAATGAGTTGTTGTTATTTATTTAAGAACGGCCTGGGCGTATTTGGTTTGGATAATTTTTTGTGAGCTGGAAGGCATTTCCTCCCAACAGCCGCAGATAGCCTTATCCTGGGCTGGCTCTGTTAGAGCAAATGAGTTGGAGAGCATTCAATACTTTTTTGCAAAATAAAAAAAAATGTTCCAAATAACACATGTTGTCTTATTTTACTAAAACTTGGCAAGTTTGCTTAAGCATAGCCTATGCAAGAAGTAGCAAAGTAAGAGCTTCCTCAATGTGGAAATAGGTGGATAAATGAGCCTTTATAAACCTCACTTCCTGTAATGTTGAAAAACCGCTCAGCGATACAAATGTTTTTTTTTTATCAATTAAACGAGACTTTAACAGCACGAAGGGAAAAGGAATGGCCATTTCCACAATAAAAGAAATTACCAAAAATGCAACGCCGTCAACAAGCAGTTCATTTTTCTGCAACTCTTTTCTCTTCACCTAATGGTTTAGACACTAATCTGCACTATGAAATTCATCTCATAATCTCGATATGTATGTCAAAATGTAATTGTGCAAAATATTGTTCGAAATATTGATATAACAAACGCTATGCGTTTTTTCAGTAAGATTCCATTTTTCATTGTGTTGAGTTGCATTGGAAATATGATTGAAGTAAACAACATTAAATTTAGTTTACAGAGAGAAATGATTACGAATACGGAATGGCGTTTTGAAAAGGAACTGCAATACAGGTGAAAAATAAAGGAAAAAAGGACAATTGTTTCCAAGCATCAAAAATGATTAATTAAGAGAAAAGGAAAGAAAATTAGAAAGATTTTTAATGTCATGCATGCTTAGGATTGCGCAACATGTTACTTTTCCTTTATGCTATGTAGAGAATTGATATAACAGATCCAAGAAAAAATTCGTGACGCGAAAGAAATCAAAGATTAGACAAAATGATTTTGGCAAGAACGGGTTTATCATACGAAACGAAAAATATGTAGAGAAATGGCAATTGTGGAACAAATAGAGAGAAGAAGATTTGATATAAAATCCTTTCCTTGATAGCTAAGATGACTGAAACAGTAGATTTGTTGAAAAAAAAGTTCAGGATTGTTTGAAAAAGCATTGTATAGCCAATTGTATAACGTGTTTCAAAAGCAACAGAGAAAGATGAATCAAACGAAATAATAAACCTTTAAACACGAAGCTAGGAATTGAGGGAAAAGAGCAAATACAAAGAAAGACGAATATACTCGTCACAGTTTTAATTACAAGAGCATTCCGGAAAGGTCCCACAATATTCCCTTAGACAATGTCGACCCGAATGAAATCGGGTTAATCAGCTAGTAGCAAATATCCAACAGCAGGGGTTGTCCGGTGATATTCTTATAAAATATCTAGCGCACCAAAGCTTGGCCAGTCTTATTCTCTGCAAAATAGTGCAAATAAGAGGATTTCCCAAATCAAAAGATCCATGTATCAGAGATGTATGTGAGTACTGGAGCTATCTATACATAGCTTTAGCTGCTACCATCACGATAACTGGTTCGAGTGGAGAAGCTTATTTATGCTGTAGTGACACCAGTTGGCTGTCAACACTCTAACACGTGTTTCATTGTCAATATTATTGTCGGTGCGTTCATTCACTGCAACATGCAAGCATGTTAAACATATGAACAATTAACGATGCATTTTTTCCAGAAGATGTAGAAACGAATATTTTATTTTGAGCTAGCTGATTTATCCGAGTTCATTCGAGTCAATGCTGTATAAGGGAACATTGAAGTCATACGATTAGTCACAACGGTACCTCTAGGCAACCCCTAGCGAAAGATGAACAATGCCATCATCAGAGCAGCCGAATGATATGTCAACAACGTGACGCCTAACTAGAGAAAGGATGCGTTCGACGATTAGTACAGACGGGCATTAGCCAAGAAAAATGCAGCCCTCAGCCGCATGTTGAAGCGGGGAACTCGTCAGAACGCGGAGAATTTATCACAGTGGAGGAGGCATCAGACTCGAGTGGTCAAGGAAAAGCAACGTTTTCTGGAGAACTCATGTTTTATTCTATTTGGGATAGTTAGCAAATTTTAGATCATTAGTTTCATTTACCCCCACATAAACTGTTTTATAAAAAATGTTGTTACTAATTACATGCTATTATTCTCAATTGTCATAATACTTTAATATTTATGACAAATAATCAATTGATTTACGATAGAGAAATTATAAAATCGAATGGTGTACTTTTCCTGCTCATCCATAAATAACATATGCAACAATATTGCTATCCAGTACCTAACGTAAACTTACATTTCTACATTCATTGATCGGTACTGCGGTTCTCGTATTTTTGTCTGAACCACGGGAACAGGGATTCAATTTGTATAGAAAGAACCTCGCAACAGGAGACTCAGATCATTCTTTTTTTTTTCTACTTAAATGGGTCCAACAAACAGTGTACGTGCAATACCTGACTTGTCAAGCTATGGCTTTCTATGACTTGAAATTTTCCAGTTTGCTATATAGTCAGTCCTGCATACGGCGGAGGCTTAGTCGAGATTCGACCCCGATAGCATTGTGTGTTTGTGCCGCATGCTAACGCCTCGGCTATCAAGCCCCCTATCATCAACCGGGTCTATAAAAACGACGACAAACTAGACTGTGAGAGCTACAGAGCCATCTACCGAACAACATCGTGTCCCAAATTCTCTTCTGCAGACTTGCATCGCTTGCCTTATATTTCATCGGAAGCTACCAAGACGGTTTTATTGGAGGAATCGACGACCGACCATATCTTCACTCATAGACAGATCCTATAGAAAATCGAGAGTACAAAATCCCTACGTTGAACCTGTCCATCGACTTCAAAACAGCCTACGGTACCAAAGATAGGATGAAGCTTTGGAATACCATGCAGTATCTTATCTTTCCGATGAAGTTGGTGCGTTTGTGAAAGGTCACTATGGACGGAGTGCAGTACAAGGTGAGAGTATCGAACATGCTGTTGGAGAAGTTTGAAATTCAACGGAGATTCATGTAAAGAAACGGACTCTCCTGTTTGTTGCTTAATGTAGCGCTAGAATATGTCATAAGAATATACCCGATTAAAACGCGATGCCGCAAGGATTAGGCCGATGATCAGCGCGGCGAAAACTAAGTACGTGATTGCTGGGGGATCTGTCCGTGATAGAGCCAGGCAATGTATCGATCTACAGCGACCAACTCGATCGATTTGGTAGAAGAGTTTTGCTATCTCAGTACGATCATTGCTTTGAACAATAACGTTAGTTGCTAAATCCGGTGGCACATTGTTCAAGATTTCTGAGAAGTTTGAAAAAACCTGATATGCTGACAGGTGTGAAGGCTTTGTCAGCACGACATGCTAGACAATAAGAGCTTTCCAAAGAAGAAGAAATGTGTAACTCAAACCAGGTACCAAGCAGATATCCTTAAGCTAATGATCACAACAACACAAACAGTATCTGAAATATATGGTTTTCTTGGTTACGGGTACTAAATCAGAAATGAGCGGAACCGGTTGATGACAAAGCTCGAAAACTATGTGGGTTGGTTTAGGTGGATTTATACCGTGCGCTCCGATATTTCGAGTCGAAATTTTACAAAATTTTACATTTTTTCGATCTCTTTACATTTTTTTCGTTACAGATATTTGGTTTTCAATAATTAGTTTTAGAATTTTATAACCGATCTTTTAGTTCCACAATGCAGGTGTGCACTGGTTCAATTACTCGATGTGCTATAAAGTTGCTATAAAATAAATCATGTTTGAGGTTTCTTAAGTCAGAATATAGATGCTTTGTGTACAAATGAGATGTAGGCATTGTCACTTGTAATGTTATTACTGAAAGCCACCGGTAATATTGCAACGCGCTATTTCTACGAAATTCTTTTTTCCGTTTGTTTTATTAATTTAAAATCTGATTATACATTAAATTTTACAGTGTTTTTATGAAGTATTAGTACATGACCTATAAATACATCTCTTCTTAATGTCTGGGTTTGTTAAACGACGGCGCGCTTTTAATATTAAAGGCACGCAGCAATCATTACACAATGGATTTTTATTAACATCCTCTGGGAACCCATCAGTAGACCACATTTTTGGAGGTGGATTTCCTATAGGTTCAGTAATTGGCATTGGTAAGTAACAGCATAAAATTTCTAAATAATTAAGCAAAACGAAAACACAATCTTATACAGAGAATATTTGTTTTATTACCTTTCCCGTAGGTGAAGACCAATATGGAAACTATTCCAACGTATTGACCAAATATTTCTTAGCAGAAGGAATTGTAAACAATCATGCATTGTTTTTAGCAACAAAGGAAGAAGATCCCATTGAATTGGTAAATCAATTGTCTTAAATTTGTTTTGTTAGTTTTCACGGAAGGTGTAATATGTATTCTTAACTATAGATTAAAAAGCTGCCATCGGTTTCGGAAGAACAAACAACTTTATCTCAGGCTCCAGAGAATATGCGAATTGCCTTTCGCTACAATCAGTTAATTCCCGTTGAATCTGAATATAAATCAGCAGCTTCGCTGGGGCATTATTTTGACCTATCTAAGACTATCGATTCGTCGTCTTTAGCTGGGAAGGATATAAGCTACTGGAATGATGATGATGTCAGTGAGAAGGAGAATAATTTCAACTTTTTCAATAATGCACACTTTGCTTCTATTTTATCACGCGTTCAACACAAGATAAGTGATGTCGAATTTAATTCAACTGCAGATGGTGAAAAAAATTTACTGCGAATTTGTTTATGCTCGATTGGTTCTCCTGTATGGTATGATAGTGATTTCGTGGAAGATTTTTTGCGTTTTCTGGGTATTCTCAAAGCCATTGTGCGTAACACTTTGTCAATTTGTTTTATTACTGTACCGTTTCATTTGTTGCATCATCTCGAAGATATCTACCTGGATAAAAAAATAATCAATCTGTTTGATTTTTCGTTTAGCTTAGAAGCATTTGCAGGACAAGTGGAAGATGTTGCAAATCCTGCATTTAAGGAATTTCATGGTTTAATGAATGTAAAAAAAATAACACCATTTAACGGATTAGCTCCGTTCAATCCGGAAACAAGGGATCTTGCGTTCAAGTTGAAAAGAAGTAAATTTGTGATTGAAAAATTACATCTACCTCCTGATATCGCTGATGATAATACTAGCTTTCAAAATCAAGTGCCTTCCATGAGTTGTTCGGGAGGAGGAATAAAGAGCAAATTGGATTTTTAGTTAATAGAAAACCTTAAGAAAAATTGCAATAAAACACTGAACTAAAATAAAAAAATCGGTGTTGTTTATTAGCTATTAAAACATGAATATGTTGCTCATAACGGAATAATGAAGAATACTAAACTAAGTAGCTTTTAGAGATTTGATAATAATGAGAATTATTATTAAATGCCATATCTTGCCGTTGTTTAGCATGTTCCTTTGGCTGGATGTACGTGTCTCGGATCGTAGGAATAGGAAATGACGGTGAAAATTCCTGCTCGTAGATATTATCTCGAACTCTGCGGTTAGTCGGAATTACAGGAATTGGCATCGAAGGTAATGGATTCGCCCGTAATTGTGCTTTGCGATTTTCACGTGGCAATTTCGTACAACTCAATATGATGCTGAGAAGAACGCAAAACTCCACTACTGCTACAATTAAACCAGCACAGAGAAACAGAAAGTATTGTTCACGATACCATAGCTCAATCTTATGAAGACAACCCTAATAAGTTAGAAGAAATACTGATTATAATATATTAAAATATATCTATTTTCAATTATTGACTCACATCTAGGTGACGGCTTTTTTCATAATCCTGTGTTTGTAGCGCTTGACAAAGAGTTATATTTATAGCGATAGGGTCTAAGTAAGCAGTAAATTCGAAACGATTTTCTAGCTTGCAGCATGTGATTGGAACGGTGAGCTCTTTATTACCAAAGCTTTGCAACTTCCATAGAGATGTATCATAATTGATACTTGTATTGATGGCACAGCATTCAAAGATCGTTTGAGCCAAATCCATTGCTGAAGTAAATTGTTCGTGACCTGGAACACCGTAGCTCGCTTGAAGTGCCTTCACCATTGCGGTTTCGTTAAGGTTTAGTCCTAAACACTGAGGCCACGCTGTAATCATCAAGCATACTCCAAACTCTACTACCAGAAGTGATAAAATTATGAGAAAATACTGAAACATGAAAAAATCACTATTAAATAGTTTACTATACACACAAATTTAATTGTATATGATTCTAACCATAGTCAAAACACAATACGTGTTCATGCACGTTGCCCAACATCCAAGTAGAGATGCAATAATAGCTACTAGTCCAGCCGAGGTAAGACCAAATGCTACATAATAAAACAAGGGCTGTTCTAACTCAGATAAAGGAGTCCTATGCTGATCGGAGGATGATATCAGAAGACGTGAAAGAAGAATTCTCGGTGCATCAGTGAATAGACAGAATCCTGTTGACAATAACGTTACACCGCAGAGCTGAAAATTATTATCAATTGAAAGTAATAATATCAATTTAGCATAAACAGCTTTTATATATACAGTTGTTTTGTGAAGACTAACAGAGCATATTTTACTTTTACATCTCAGAAGACTTATTTCTATCGTTATTTCTTATTTATTTAATTATTAGAGGTGCATTTACAACTGCAACTGCTATGTATCCGTACACAAATTTTAATGAAAGACTGAATCGAAAGAAGCATAATGGTAAAATTGAATAATGGCACTATGCTAATTTACTATAAAACTACCACCACCGTGCTGGTTGAGCTCAGAGAAATATTATTTTTTTATGTTTCTAAATAACAGCTTATAACTCAAAAGTTGCTAGTAGAAAGTGTAAAAATCTTATGCTCAATGCCACAAAAAATCGTTGACACTTATGCATAATAAAATATTATCATTTACTACTTTTCAATAGGTAGTCTGTGATGTAGAACATAGGCAATGCAAATGAGAACAACTAATTGTTGGCAAAGGGGTGATGATGAAATGGATTACGCCAACATAAATTTAACCATTGATGAAAACCTTGTGTTCGGACAACTGCTACAGTTGTCCTATATACATTTAATGATTTCGAAAAAAGTGCATGATGTCAAAATAACTACACAAAGCATATAACAAATTAAGAATAATATAGATCATTTGTCGCAAATTGACCTTTGTTGACTAGATAGTTGCACAAGTACGGAATTCATTAGAATGTAAAGTGCATAAAACAATCAAATTATTTTTATTATTAATTCTTTTTATAAAAATTTGACATCTAGCATCTTATTTCAATTTGATTAACTATCGCTTGTGTTAAAATGTGAATGAGTATAAATTACCATCGTAACAACTTTTATTGGATTAATCATAATCAACTGTTTGAATATGACACATTGTTTTAAATCGCAGAATACAAAACTAATGGAGAAAGATTTTATAAACACATGATTATGTTTGATATACTTGCTAGATAGATGATACATTTTTAGTGCAAACATTTCAATTAAAGTTTTTGCTTAATAATGTATTAAAGTGGTATTTTTTTCCTTTCTGTCTATTTCAAAAGCAGAGCAACCAAACATTAAAAATGAAATTACAAGTGAAGAGTAAAAACTGCTGCCTAATTCTTTCACTAATTTTCACACATTTTATCTCATCTGAATCGCCTATCTATATTTGCTGAATCGCCTTGCGCATCATGCATTTTTATTATGCACCAGTACTTTGCAAAAATGTAGAAATTCCTCCTTTCGATAGCTGGAACGCGTGCTCAAATAGCTATCAGTACTATGAACGAACTCCAGTAAACATTTTTTTGTGCTTAAGCCATTTCTATACCCAATCATAGATATGGCTTAAGCACATAATTTGGCTATTGTTTTTCTATTCAGCTGTGCAAAGGGTATCAAGTTTTTATTTGTCATAGAATAATATTCCCGATACAGCTCCATTGCCATTACTCTAACGAACTAAATATAGAGCTTAAATGAGCAACGCCGATGGCTGCTGGTTGCAGAAACAACGCTTGTAATCATACCAAATCACAACACAGTTTCATTTAAAATCACTCAACCATGCGTGTTTTTTTTTTCAATGTTTTATCTTTTGTTTAGCTTAACTGTAATGATTGCACGGTCAGCATCAGCACGTAAATATTTTTGTATTCCACGTTTGTTCAATGTTCAACTACGTTACAATTTATTTTGTCTGGCTTGAACGTTGTGACTGTGGTTCGCTTCAGTAAAAATTAGTTTAGTTCTAAATTATTATAACTTTGTGCCGTGAATAATAATCCAAGTTGCATTAAAATGATCAAAATGTTTATTGCAAATCACTCATGCAAAATGTATCAAAAGCGCTGTTCTACAATCTTTCGAATTTACGATTTTTAATTTATAACGCTTTATGCTTTTAGGAATACTACATGAATTACTATGGATTACTATATTTATTTATATTCAATGTAATTTAACTGTTATTTTATTTTTAATTTGAATTTGATGTCAACATCTTCAACATTACTTTACCATGAATATAAGGTTGCAGCTTGTCAGCACAAACTTGTGATTGAATACGTTGCTCGATTTCATGTTAGGATTACTTTTATCGTTATGAAATTATTTCACTCGACTTTTTGTAGTAAGTGTACTAGAAGTTATTTGACTATTTTAGACAGCTAAAGATCGGTGAGATACAACCGGTGCGATCATTGCACTTCAAATGCTAACAAAGAACTGGACTGGACAATCACATCGATCACCCTTTGGACACGGTGAGATCGTGCGCATGAAGCGTTACATATTTGTAGCGCAGGCTAAACCACCTGCAAGAACGCATAGCAGTGATACGCTCCAGCTCCCGTATGTTTCGGGTGGATCCTATGCGTTTGCAATGGGGACGTGAATTGAAATTAGAGCTAAAAATTAAAACTTATAGTCCGGATTGAAATCTACGATGCTACTAACGTTTAAATTCGGGTAGGTGAACAACCCATCTTGAATGTAGAATCATACAAAAGACGGTGTTGTTCAGCATAACATGTAGCGTGAAGTAGTCTCTACGTTAAACGTGATCTAGAAATGTGTCCTTTTTGGTCAAAACTACTTCAGACAAAATAACCCGAACAAAGGTAAAACGTACAAGATCCACGTGTCTCTAGTATGCAATTTGAGCATCTTAGAAGTTTTATTATCTCGTATACTGTTAATTTGTTTGTTATAGCTCTGTTGTTCAATTCCTGGCTAAAATTTGAAAATGTCTCACGCTCTTACTTACCTGTGTACATTACCATCATTGTCGTTTGAGTTTTCATTTCAGTAGTTAGAGGAAGAGGGAAGAGAGTGTGAGTGGAATGAAAACGATTGGGAATAGCGAGAGATGAAATGAGATTTACAGGTGGCCCAAGAATCAAATAGTTGGAGAAAAAATTAAAGCCCTCGTTTGACAGCATTCCCATGTGTGCCTCTGAATAAACGCGCCTGAGGGCATGTGATGCATGTTTTAGACAGCATTTTACAGTCAGCTACAAAATCAACGTAACGACATATCGTCTCTGAACGTGTTCATAGGTTTCATTGCATTAAACCTAATTTCTGGGTAGTGATGCATGTTGGACCTAAACAAAGTAAGCAGGTTCTTGCCTTAGCGCAGGTATACTGGTGTCCCTGGTTCCCTAGAAATTCATGTACTTGTTATTTACGAAAATAGTTAAAGGAGACGAGCAAGTTTTTTTTCTGAGTAGCGGAACAAAAATATAAGCAAGGAGTGAGCATGACAATAACGTATTGTAACAGAGAAAGTTGAGTAGTTATGGGGATATAGGTATCAAGAGTGATGAAGAAACTACTTAATGAAATAGTGAAACCGTTGAAATTAAGCGTTGTAAGAGTTATAAAGTAAAAAATTATAAAAGTTAGGAAATGCATCCATGGGTTCCTAGGCTCATGTATTTGATTGACATCTCTTCAAGATGTAGCATAATATTTTTATTATATTATATTTATGTTATCAAATAGTTTTCACCATGAATCAATTATCATATTATCACAATGTATAATGTTTTATTATTTTGTTCCTAATATACTGTAGATTTTACTATATTAAGAGAATAAAACTGTTGAAAAAAAAAGAGAAAGGTGTTATTTTAAATTTAAAACCCAGTTATTTGCTCAATAAATTAAAATGGCTGATTGTTATGACAGTTTAGATCGAAACACGAAACACTTCAACCCATCAACAGTCAGATGTAACATATTTTATGAACCGGACTGGTGAGCCATAGAGTCCGTCTGCGTTACATGAACTTTTTCAATGTGTTCGTTGGCGGCATAGTATGGCCGATATCAGAGGCATGCAAAAGGTAGCGAGTGAAAACCAGGATGATGGTTTCCGAGTCCTCCCGTAGCATCATAAACCCAACGGTAAAATACTGTAACTGTATTGGTTGCTGCGAGTGCGATTCGGGTTCAGTAAGGGTGTATGTGTGCTATTTAAAGATTTGAATTACTATGTGTGTGTGACCACACAACAAGCGTACTCGGTGTTGTTGCTTAGTTGATATTTCAATCAATTGCTAAAGTTGTATCGTACGCAAGACAGGCATGAATTTTGTGTTGTGCTCCAAATATCGATATTTTGTCTAAAAAGGTTACTTGATCGAAAATGCGGAAGTCAACGTAAGTTTTAGTAATTTTATGTTGTTTTAATGCGAAATGCGATGTTAGAAAGGTATACATTTGACGATAGTTCTGCACGAGAATTGGTAGTTGAGGGTGCGAGTGTGAAGACTGAATGTGATGCAAAATTCACCGGTGGTGAAGATACTCCCGAATGGTCACAACTCGATTAACTACTGTAATCGCTGGTTTCGTTGTGTATAGCATAATTGTAAATGATGAAAAGGAAAAGTGTTTGTTTCGTCATGAACCGTATCTCGTTGTGACGATTTTTGTGCTTTCTATCGGTGTTCATCATACTGGTGGAAAACTCCTACGAGTGAGTGAGCGGATTAATGTGTTACATAGGCATGAAATAAAATGCAATTTTCTGGCATCAAAGGGTAACGTGCTGGAATAAAACAGTACTTTAGGCATGAAATTCGAGCGAAGCAACAACCCTGTATGGTAGATTCAAGAAACAAGTGTATATGTGCGTGTGTGTTGTTTGAAGAATAGCGATAAGCAAAATATAAAAAAAATGACAACAAACTTTTCTCTGAAAATTTTCCTTTTCGTGCATATTTTCTCATTCGAATTTTTGAGGGTTTATTATACTTACGCGAACTGTTTGGTGATGGCAAGTGTTACTTCGAGGCATCGGTCATGGACGATTGGATTATTTTTGAACATTTTGTTGAATGATTTTTTTTATTAAGTTGTTTAACAATTTTTGAAACATTTCAAATATCATGAACGATTACAACCACTATGCAAGCAAAACTTTTATAAGAACATTTTATTGTACCCCTTGATTTGTAGGTTTCGGTTGTAGTAATGAAATAGAAACAGTTCATCATGTTATCATAAATAAACTCGTTGAAAAAATAGTGTGAAAAAGGAAGACATGTTTATTGACAATGCAAATTAAATAAAGAAATTATTAAATTCTTATGTCAAAAACCATAAATCCAATCTGAGCTAATGTGAACATATAATTACGCATAAATTATGTTATTTGTCTTACGTTTAGTTACAAAATTGTAAAAAGTTTCGAATGTTATGATAAACAAGCTTGTTAATTATAGTGTTGGGAAATGAATTCAGTGCATCAATTGTGTCGAAAAATATGGTGATAACGTTTCGCGAAAATATGTGTATAGATAATGTGTTTAACTTTTTGCCAGCTTATAGACGATGAATTGTTTCATGCACAATATGTTAGACATAATATGTTAGTTAATCGTATGTAATATGATGAATTTTAATTATATTATATCTAATGTATTGATAAAGAATATTGTCTAAAATAGGTATAAGTAAGTATAAGTATGAGTAAATAAGTATAATGATGAATTTTAATTATATTATATCTAATGTATTGATATATAATATTGTCTAAAATAAGTACAGTTCTGACGAACCTTCCGGGTGAAACTACAACCTGCTTGATATTACTATTCGTTTTTTCATGTTTCGAGATTAGAAGGTGATTCATTGGGTGGGCGATGATCGTCCTATACGTCGATCATGGTGTGTGATGAAGTTATGCTGTGATGAAGAATGCAGAACGGAAACCATCACTCTCAAGGCGCTGTGCATGTTTCAATTGGTGTCTCTTTCCAACTAGCACATGTTTCAGAGGCGGACAATTTCGGTGGCCATCATGTTTCATGCTTGCGTCTTGCCCTTATTCCTACTAGGGTTTACTGGAATGTACGATCATCAGGCGACCTTTTTTTCGATCTCCGTTGTGCTCTCTGTTTCGTTAACTATTTTCCTTTTTGTGGATCTTTAAGATTAGGTGTGCTAGCTACCTGGCCCACGCATATTTTTTATTTTGCATTATAGAACGTTTTAAAATAATAGTTTGTTTGAAGTTTTTGAAAATATCACCTGTGCTTGACTGTAGCATATGTCAATCACAGGATCGGTGTATTTGCGTTTAGAAAAGGATTCGCGATACATGAATTTTAAAGTAAACGTTCGTAAGCGATGCTATTAAAATATGTTACACATATATTTTTAAAATTATTGGTGTTTTAAGATCAAATAATGAAATTCAAACATTTAAAGACTGACTAAATTTGAAGCTGTTGTATTGTGAGGCTTAAACAAGCCTTTCTGTTTATTGGAAACATAAATTACAACAGTAATCTCAATTTTAGAACATGTAAAATGGGCATGTGAAATATATCAGCAGAGTTTTTAAAGTATGCTGGTTTTATGGTATAGTATGCTAGTGGTGATATGAGCCACAAAACGTTAGATAAACTCTTTTACTCGTAACCTGAAGCATAACTTCCGCAGCAAGAGAACGGTCAAACGCGTAGTTTCGCAACAGTTAATCTTTGAAGAACAATCATCTGTTTATTGAATATATCTTAAAACACAGGTTTATAAAACAATAATAAAGAATATTTTGATTTGAGCCAGATTTCTGTTAAGAATGTATAAACCCTCATAAATAGAAAAAAAAAGGTGATTTAATTGAATTGAATTTGCTGACGCGTGATTACATTAGCATAGCGCTCAAAAATGACATTGTTTTGTAAATTAATATTATGAAATCTGATTGTTGAATTTTTATCAGATGGCTGATAAACCATTGAAATCAAATTTTCAACAATAAATATACTATTATTCATTTGTAACTTTGTTAAAAAAGGGCAACTTTGGAAAAAATAACTCAAGAATCAAAAATTTGTACAATATTATTGCATTTAGAAATTAGTCGAAGAAGATCAACGATCAATTTTCTTTTGACAAATTCTCTAATCCAATCAGTAATCAACAATACATTACAATGTTTTCTCAGAAGTGAGAAACGAAGCAAACATAACATAACATCTTAAGTTTCCATTAGTGTTGAGAAAAACAACAACAAAAAATCTAATGGCTGTATGAAAGAGATGAGCAGAGATTGGAAACAATCATGAAGTAAGAAAAGACAGGCAAAATATCGAAATGTAGCTAAACTTAGCACGAATTGATGAAAACGAACGAAGACAATATGGAGAACGAAGGAGATAGACGAACAAAATGATCGCGATAGAACGACAACGGAGCGAACGTTCACCGAATGATCGTCGGGTATGCTGCATCGTCACAGCTTTCTCACCAACACACAATCATTGTTGGGATACAGTTTTTTTTGGTTAAATCTTCTCTACTCATTTTATTTCAAGTCGTCGAAGCACGACGCGTAAAGCACCGTTTAATATAGAAATGTGCCTAGCAGCATGGTGTAGGTGCCCGTCGCATGATGTAAACATGCACATTAAGCATAAGCATGAGACATGTTTTTCGTCATTTGTCGTTTGGTGTTCACCACCATGGTTTTGTAGATGCTATATTCTGTTTTTGTAAATTTTCTATGCTTTTTTTCACAAATAATGTTAGTTTGTGATGATCTGAAAATTAGAACTATAGAATAGAAAATTATGCAGAAATTTGCATTAAAGATATGAATTAAAAAAATGCATTTCATTTTAAATTACTTGAGGATTTGTTTCCATTTCATACTGATTAATGTTACTTAAGGGAATCCAAGAAATAAGGAAATTCCATTCGTTTTATATATCATATTTGTTGTATTGTTTAGCGAGTATTTTCGATTCTTTCAATGATTGGTTCGTATGGGAGCCCCGTTGTTGTGAGAATAAAACACAAAAATATGTTTTATTATTAGTAAAAATATTTATTTATTTATTTATACATTTATTTATTTATTTAGTTATTTATTAAAAGGTATCTTCTATCCGCCTATGATGGCGTAACAGTTTTAATGTAAAATATGATTTTTAAATGTTGGTTACCATTAACAAGAATCATTTAACTTATCGATTTATTGATCGGTAGTTTTTCAAGTGTCGTACGTACAATTCAAATACATCTTCATTTTGGGGGTTAATTTTGAGATCCAAAATTATTAAATTTTGTGTGACATTAAAAAATTGAAGAGTTATTTTGCATGATTTTATACATTTAGATTAGAAATACTAATTAATATATTCACAAAGCGACATTAATTTTGACATCACATGAATATTGCTACCAACTATCAAATCAACTATCAACTATCGAAAGGAGTTTTCGAACGCGAATACTGTCGAAATTTAAATTATTATCTCTCGATACACGTGTTCGATATTACTGTTATCCAGGATACTGTTAATTAATTGCATGCAAATAGGCAAGGTAAACATGTGTAGACTTAATGCCTCTGTCAAGTTTTATTTTTTCATGTGCATATCAGTGATTTAATTTAACGTCTAGTGTGGTATTTGATATCGAGATGTATCCACACTTTTTATGTTTCAGTTATTTAGTGCTTGGTGGTCATTGATTATCAGCATCATCGACTATAGGATTCATCAATCATCGAACGCTGATTTTAATACTGCGCGTCATTAAAACATATGCTATGAAAAAGATTAACGCTAGTTGTGGTGTTTGACATCGTTGAAACATATTGGGGTTAATATATGTTCAAGTGCATATATTCTCATTTTAAAATATGTGAAACCAACACAAAGAGTATGGCTTAAAATTCGTAATTCCAATGCTAAACATTCTGTGGCAGTCTTTAGTGCGGCCCGCTATTCTCTATTATACTTGTTATAAGTTGTCCGTGTGGTTCCTGTGTCAGAAAAAAAAATGCTTGGAGATGGTGCGCATTCCGCAACGGCGCACCTCGACGTCATGAGCAGGCTTCAAAAATTTCGTTCCTGTTCGACCTTTCTGACGATTGTAGTTGAGCTTTCCTCTGTCGTATCATGTGTATTACATACACAGCTATTATCATAGTAATACATATGAAGAACGTATTACCGTAGACGCCATCTTTCGGTTTGATTGGTGCTTAAAATGGCACTCGAAATTTAGCATTCGTACTAAATTTTTTTATCTCGTATAGCCTTTATTTGTTGCGCCTGCATGTGTGTATTTTTGAAAATTCATAGAAAAAGTGAGAGTAAATAAGCTTGAATTGGATTATCACATTACGTTGTTTTGTTTAAATAATCAAACACAAGTAATCAAGTATGTGATTTTAATATATAATATAGATTTAGCGTAACCGCGCACTGTTACGGGTGATAGGCTTTAGTTTTTGTTATAGCTTGGCTTCAATTTTTTTGGTTCAAATAATTAGAATGATGCTCGTACTGATACAGTGCGGACGAGCAAGGTTTATTCTTAAAAATGTATTTTGTTTGTATTTGAATTATTATGTATCCAATGCTAGTCGGCAACAAAAGTCAATCGGGATGATAATTTACGATTCCAGAGTACAATGATCTTCAAATTACAATGATATAAAATATCTTACTTTTTATCTCTGTTAATATTCTGTAGAGTAGACATTTAATGCAACTAACCTAGAGCAATTTTGCTAAAGTAAAAATTTTATATAAAAAACTCAATTATAAAATAGATTCTATTTGTTTGTTTTGTATTGTTTGATAGTTGTGACAACAACGACGCTTAACATGAAAAAATACATTCCGGAATATACACCTTCCTACGGTGAGCAAGCTGTAAGAAAGAATGAAATGGTTTTCAACGAAAAAAATGAGATCATCGTGCGAGCCTTAGTCATACGAACGGAAGTGAAAGAGCTCGTTGTGCTCATTGTTCAAGTTGGGAAAATTTTTTTTTGCTGTGTTGTTATCTTTCCAGCTTATTGTAGTTTGCGTTCTCTAAAGATGTGTTGTTAGTGTATGTATGTGTTATATATCGGCTTTTTCGGCTTAATGATAACTTTTGAAGTCACTACACTTCACAGAGTTTAGATGTTTTTGTTGTTATAGAATATAACGTTGTAACGAGCAAAAAGCCATGCAAAATTGGGAATAGGAGAAACATTGATTGAGAAACTGCATAAGTGTGGAAATGAGCGTTGACTCATTTCATGCCAATATTTATTTGTATTAAATCAAATCATACCATTGGGCGGCTTCTAGATTACATTATCTTACCAAAAAATATATCATGCAGCCCTTTTTTTACATTAAGGATTTGTTTTAATCTATAAATTCAAAATTGATTTTTCTCCGTTTTTTTTTAATTTTTGACTTACAAAAATATGATTTGTTATGGATCCTTTCACAATTTTATTAACTTACAAGTGATTTTTTTTTGTTATGACGTATTCTTTGGTTCAAATAAAACTCAACAATTAAAAGGCGTTTGTTTTGCAAGTATTTTTTTAACGTTACACTATCGAACGAAACTACATTGGTAATAGTTCATTAATGCAATTTTTGTGTAAATCTTTGAATGCTTTCCCATTCAAAGTTGAGACGACTTCTTAATAATTGAAACTCAATTTCTTTTTGCATTAGATGGTTAAAAAAATTGAAATAATTTACGGCATGACACCCCGGTTTTAAGGACCTTATTTTATCTCGCTTGACTTTGCAAAATTTATAAGTTTTTTCTCGATTAATATTAAGCTATTTTCAAATATCAATGAATAAATGGCAACAGAAAAGACAGAAATAATATTTGTTGTTTTGTTTATACGCGGTTGAAATTCATGATTTTAAAATTAAACAAATTCAACTTATTGCTTCATGATCCTCATTTTATTTTTTTATTTGTCTTAGCTGAATACCAATTGCTGTTTTATGTTATATGTAATTCGATCGTTACAACCATTGTAGCAGAAGAATCTTGATCAGGACTTAGTGTTACATGATTCAATGCCTTACAGTTCTATTACATAGCTACTTTATTTATCCGATTTCATTCTTCTTGATTTTTTTTAAGGCAGTGTGTTTTTTGTTAAGCTTTTTTATGGTGTTTAAGAATATTCAATGGAAAAGATGATGTAGTTTCAGTTTTTTCGTTTATTATATTGGTTCAATAGTTTCTAATTTCATTCTTATGAGACCTAATTCTTTTCTTCCACATAACCTTCGTTTCGCTTTTATGACTCCAGTCTCTCCTCATCCAGTGCTCTTCTCATCCACAAGTAATTTTCAATCTTAAAAATCTTCATCGTTTAATTTATATTACAAGTATCATTTCCTTAAGCTAATCACACCATTTGTATTTATTGGTAACTTTTGTGCCAACCGTATATATTGGTAATAAAGAACAGACACAGAGTCATTTGCTATCAATTCTTTTCCAAATGAGTGTGGAGGAGATTCTTTTGGGGCGGACTAATAGAATCATTAGCTAAGTAATTTGCGTAAAATGTTGAAAATTCTCGCTTTCTTATCTCCTAGTAATAAATGCTCGAACATTGAACAAAATAATGGTTTTCTTTATTTCAATTAAGATTGTTACTATCAAGTTAGCTGTCTCTGCTTCGCCTTTTTCCTTCAGTAAACGCTAACGCAACTGACGTGACAAATAACGATGCCAATGAATCTGCCCAGTTCAACTTAAAAGTATCTACATATATACCCAAAAACATGCACTTACATTTGCGCTTGTGTTATATATATATATATATATATATATATATATATGTATATGTATATATATATATATATGTATACAATATATATATATATATATATATATATATATATATATATATATATATATATATATATATATATATATATATATATAAATATATATATATATGTATATATATATATATATATATATATATATATTATATATATATATATATATATACATATATATATATTTATAAATATATGTATATATATGTATATATATGTATATATATATATATATATATATATATATATATATATATATATATATATATATATATATATATATATATATATATATATATATATATATATATATATATATATATATATATATATATATATATATATATATATATATATATACTCAAACTCAACTCAACAAAAGTCCTCAATGGGTGGCTCAAAAGACCGTTGCACCAGTTCATGCACGTAGCGATGCTGGTGCAGACCTGTGAAAGAACAGCTTGGTCAAATTATTTTTTTTTCCTTCATAAGACCGCACTACCACACTGAAACGGATTAGCCACGATTTTCAGCTCAAGCTATTCGGTTTCACCCCTATGATAAAACAAATGGAAAGTGGTATAGAATGAGAGTACATCACCGCTTCTACAGAGACTTATGTTTTTTCTTTTTCTCTTTTTTCTTTGTAACATTGTAACATTGAAAACAATAATGCTTATGGGTTGCTATAGATTACAGAAAAAAATTGAATGGAATTCAATCACTTGATTTGTTGTGTGCATGTGGAAAAGGATATGTTTTAAAAACATTAGCTACAATTAGATTGCTTTAATGCATAATTTGGGTTATAATATGCATGAACATGAACATTGGTTCTTTTAGTTAAAAAATTAAAATCTTTCAAACAGATGTTTTTCATCATGAAAAATTCTACAAATTAAATTGTTATCTCAAATATAGCTTCGATAAATAAAACTGCTAAAAAATTTTAAAATTTTGAACATTTTAGAAATAATAATAAAGAAGTATACAACCTAGGAATAGTGTTTTCTCATATTCTCAGAACTGTCTATAGCAAAAACTGTTTGCAACATATGAGTTGGAAGTTTGAATTAAGATTGTATAATGGTCTTTACTGTATACTTTTATCTGGAAGATTGATTATTTGAATTGTCTATCAAAATGCTTACAGGTATCGTAGAGCACCTTGTATGATTGAATCGTAATGTCACTCTTATGATCATTTATTATTCCTCTCTGTGTTGTTACTCAGTTCCACTGTTTGTAATTGTCACATGCGGTCTCTCCTTGTTTTATTTTCTCTAAAATACTGCCTTTGGTTTTTCTAAGAACAAGCGGCATGTTACAATGAATTGAGCATCTGACTGTATTTTCAAATTATATTATTACTGTGGTTTTAAGCCTTGAGATGATTTAAATTTAGTTTCGATTGGTGCCCAATGACATTCGACGTAAGTTCCGATGCCTAACTTCACAATTTAGCTGAGTAAGTTTAGAGTTTAGCTCCTCCATGGTTTAGAGTAACGCCCTGTTCCGAAACGTAATACGTTTTCAATACGCTTAAAACGGTAAAATGTGCCTACAGAGAGAATATCGTTGTGGGACTGAAAGAGGTACATAGCTGGAACGCAGTTGCAGCTGCTTTCGTTACGGTTCACAATCCTCTTTGGATGCTTTCTCTGCTTCTGCTTAGAGAAGCGGCGCAAACAAACCGTTCGCATTGGACGCTACTTGCTTTTTGTTTGGTTCCAGCGTGCGGCTGTCGGGAGCGTTTTTCTTGACAATTGTCTGATCTTTGTTTCTTAAACGTGCTAGTAGGAGAATAAAAGATTGGTGGTCAATGAAAATCAGCTATTCATTGCATTCACAGTCAAGTACCCATAATCAGGGTTATTTGAAGTCCGGTTTTGATAGTAGTACTAATAATTTAAAACTCTCACCGCAAAATAAGTTGAAAGAAGGATATGATTCAAATACCTAGCTAACATATTAATTTCTAGTTCGTATTGCGATTGAACGCTGTTGGGGTTCTAGTTAAACAGTGCTGTCAAAAAATCGTTCATTAAAGGAGTGACTGATATAATCTTCGTGTCCAATATTCGTGAAGCATTTGTGATCTGCATGGCTAAGGAAGCAATAAAAAAATGAACGTATTCCCACATATTGTATTACGCAGAAAAAAATTAGAAATTTTTTACTAAAATGTGCTTTGTGGCCCGTGCTCCGTCCAAAAAGTAATATATTGTTGACTGTTTCTTTGTATTTCAAAGTGAAAAGATGTTTTACAGCGTTGATCTATTATGCTCAAAATCCTGATGCTTTTGCTGCTTAGAGCTTGAAACAATGTTGATAAATGTTGATGATATTATATACAACAAATTGTACTAAAGATATTCTATTTTGACTTGAATTACAAATGTGGTGTGCCTAAGAAAGCTAGTAAATTTTTTTATCAAAACATTGTTTCAAAGGTAATAACTGGGCGACTCCATGTTTAATACACACACACGCACACACACACACACACACACACACACACACACATATATATATATATATATATATATATATATATATATATATATATATATATATATATATATGTATATATATATACGTATATATATATATATATATATATATATATATATATATATATATATATATATATATTATATATCAAATATATTATTAAATCATTATATTTTTCCAAATATGTTAGTACTACCCAGCGGTACGCTTACAATTATTCCTTTATCTTAAATATTTTTTTCATATGGTTAGCGTTTGTTATAATTTTAGACCCTACATACATATCAATGTTTTTTATTCTTTTTCAGGGTACAAACGTGTGGTATTATTTTGATAATTTAACTGAATCATCTGAATCAAAAATGCATTTTTTTAATTGTACAACATTATTAGTCGAATTGAATTAAAAATCTCAATAGACAATCGTCACATATTCCATCTCTTTGCACTCTGTTATATCTACTTTCTATTTACTACTTACATGCTTCGCATGTTGCAGAACAAGGAATTATGAGCTAATATAATTCTTTGCTCTTTATTGATTCTTTCTTCTTCTATCATGTACATGGTTTCATTGGTATTTAAGAATAATATTTTCGAATGTGTTTTCAAGAAAATGTATTGTATTCTTAGATAATGAGAGACCAATTGCGTTCTTGTTTTCCCCACCTGACAATGGAAGTGTTGAAACCGCAACAATTCATGTGATACACGTTAAAATTTTCGTGTCCTTTCGTTTTTATATACAGGGGTTTGACAGATAGTCTTATTCGTGGAAACATAATTGTACAGTATGGAATGCGTTGATTAAAAATTTCTAGACTAGACAGACCATCTTGAGATACCTTTCGTAAATAAATATAGTTACAATAGAACGCTGCATGAATTTGAACAAGGAAGACGTTCAATCAAAGAATACTGTATGTTTTCAAAAGTGCTCAAAATAAGAAGAAAACAACGACATTAAAAACAACATCCTTTAGAATCGAAATGAAATGAGTCAAAAGGAAAGTAAAACAAGCGCTAAACAAACTGTAACTGTTTTTGCAGTGATAGTATTATTAATAATGCTAATACGGTTCCAGTTGCTAAATACCTGAGAATTTTGTGACGTCTGAACCATTTGTATAAAGATTTAGCTTTATGATTTTGTAGCCTAAATCGTGTGGAACATCCTATTTGGCAAGCTTGCCGCTAGTCAGTGTTCACTTCGTTATGCGTTTGCTCTTCTACCCTTTGGCTCCAGATGGGCTCATTATGAACGTGCGAGGGCTTCGATTGCGAGAGTGTGAACATGAAGCTTCGCAACGGCATGGTGAGTTTTCACTCTACTCAGCAATTTCTTCAATGTCGCACTTGCCGTGTTACCTAGGGGGCGTTCTCATGCTCTTTTCTTCTATGTGCTCTGGGAACGTACACTAACTCCGTGGCTCGCGGATTTTTGACACGGTGTTTCACCTTGCTTCAAGCTGCATGGTGGTTATGCTGTTCCATTCTATCTCGCTAGGCTGTACGCGTGCTCCATTGCTGAGCAAAATTTGTTTAACTCTCAACGGTGGAGAGTGCTTACTGAGAGGTGACGTTCATACCGGGTGAATTTTATTCACGGCAAATGGAACAAAAAAGCTCGTAGGTATTGTGCGTCCTGTCTTTGCTCCCATTTACACCCCAAATGTACGAGGTTGCCCCATGCAATGTTGTGCTACACGCTCCGGTTGTTCCTAACTCCAACCAGCAGCAACAGCAGCTTTTTGAGCATCGCGAGACCATCGGCAAAGCCTGAGTAGCAGATGTGTTTTGGTTTGGAACGAGAGACCGCGTTTAGCGACGCCCAGCACAACGGATTGAGCGGATCGTTTGGGGCAAGGTTAGGGGACATACGGGTGGCCATCCAGTGCACGCGAGAAGCCCGACGCACGGAGACCGAGAGAACAGATGAGCGAGCTGACGAACGAATGAACTGAAAGGAATGTACAAACGTGCAGTGAGCGCGTACAACCGAGACGGCATGGACTAAGACGGAGCGAAATTACGAAGAAATCGTTCAGCGACGGCGACAGCGACGAAAGATTGTGCCGATTTCAGTCGATAATTGCGCGGCCGCAGAAGTACAGGAAGAAACTCTCGTGCCATGTTCCAGTGGTTTTTCTTCTGCGGAATCAAGTAATGCAGTGAAGTGCTGATTGGTACGCAACAGAACGTGTGCAAGGAATATTTTGCGGAGTCCTACGTTTTGTTGAACGTAGACGGACGGCACACCGCGGATGTAAGCTTGTGGAGGGGTAGTATAGAGGTAAAGTGGCTAGTGAGAGGAATTGTCAGTGAAGTCGACTATCGGCCGCGTGGCTTACGCAAGCCTTCGTGTGGAAACCGAATCACTACGTGCTTGGCTAACAATTCGATACCATTCAATCTTATAGGTGAAGTGCCGTTATTTTGTAGATTTAAACATTCGTATCGACTATCACGCCTCTCGCACAGTTCGTTTTTGTTTCATTATCAATCAATAACACAAGGATCTTGCAGAGTTAGTTGCATTTCTTTTATTCAAAGAACAATATTGTTTTCGTTACATATTATACAAAAAGCTGGATTTATTCTGACTGACTTCGTAATTCTCGATATTTCGTATTACTCGGTAGTTTATTTTTTTACTTTTTATGGCTTTTGTTATATCTGTCATATAATTAAAGTATAATTAAAAAAGTGGTAACAATTCTTAATCGATACAGCCAGTATTAATATCCTAACGATTCAACTGATCGAAACGAACGTTCGCGTTGTGCCGCGTGCAACTGCGATAAGGGCAGGGGTAGGAACGAGATGGCGATCTGTTCACACGAAAAGTTCGTCGAAGAGTGGGCAGATTGACAGAGACAGCAAGGGCACTGTTTGGATTTCCGTTTGGGAGAAGAGGTTCGCCAAATCGCGTTCGCCGTCACTTCGGTAGTGGGACCAGCAGTAATAGCAACAGCGAAAACAAAGCAACACTGTGAAATGGCCGGCAATGCTGTGGTTTCGTCGAGATTATCGACAGTTGAACGCGCTTGCTTTTGATGCTTCAGCTGATATGCGATAATTACGTGGAAGCTAATCGGGTGTCCATCGTACGCATATTAATTTTGAGTTGTCAGACTTTATACTGATAACAGACACATCCTTCGACACGAGTGTACTATAAAGCTAAAGCTAAAGTAACTTAATGTATTCTTATAATTCGTGTTTTCCGTGCTTGATAACAACTTAGTAGAACAAGAAGCTATTATCGGATTTATATGGGCAACCTGTATTTTAAAATTCGAGAGGTTGAATAGCAGCAGCAATAATATGATTTAAAATTGTGAAACCTGATTGAAAGTAACACAATATTGTCAAATATGTTTCTATGATCAGTAATGTAGAGTCTTCTAAAGATTGCTATACGTATGATGTTTACCTATACTGTACATTTCTTCATACAAACACAAAAAATTACAACATCTCTGTATAGTTTATTCCCTGAATTTTGAAACTAATAATATCAATTGAGTTAATCTACATTTGATAAAGTTCATAATTACTTGTTGTTATGACAATAAAGTCTGTATCAATAAGTTAAGTCAATAAGTTAAGACAATGGGACTGTTCTTTACTGTCCTGTTATCTGAAATATATATCATATACATTGTAAGCAGATAGTTTTTTTCTAAATAATTTGTATAAATTTTCTTTTAAAGCCATTTATTTCTTTTTCTATTACACCTATCACATTTTTTTTTCTCTCAAATTATATTTTATATTATTGAACTCAAGTTATCGATTTGGTATTAAATTAAAGTACTGAAAGCAATGCAATAACAATATCAAGAAATAGTTATATACTTTTAGGGGAGATAATAAACTGATATATCTAAACTGAGAGTAAGAAATTGAGAGAGAAATATAGAAAGAGAAAGAAGAACGAATGAAAAAGAGATAGAAATATAGATGCATTGAAAAAGAGAGTGTGTGTGTGTATGAGAGAGAGAGAGAGAGAGAGAGAGAGAGAAAAATTTGCAAATAAACTATGAGCTAGATTAGTAAAAAATATTCATTTTTGTTGTTGTTTATTGAACATTGCACGCCATTAATAACGCTAGTTGAGCATTAAAATAAATTAAATAATTAAAATTAAAAAAAACCAGAACAATATATTGTTGCTATATACTCTTGAATATTATTGTAAATTGTATCATCCTAATCAAATTTGACAGATATTATTTGATTTCTTTCATTCTATACTTATCTTCTGCTATACTACTGATTTGATGTTATATAAAAATAATTGATGATTATCTTCTGCTGAAATTGATTATCTTCTGCTATACTATCGATTTGATGTTATTTGAAAATTTAATTAAAACGATTGCACAAACAATGTATGGGCACCGTAACAAAATTCATTTTTAGATAATCCCATGCATTAGTTGTTTATAGAAAGTTAAGAGTATACGTCAAAATGTTCGTTTAAAATAAATTCAGAAACCAACCATATGTTATGTTTTTAAAATATTAAGATGAGTTTTAGAAAGAGTTATAAAAAAACAACGCTTCATGTTTCGGATTTCGGATCGACTTTAGTCGTCTTCGTTAATTATTTTTCTTATTTACAACAATTAGCATATGCTTGACACACTGCAACATGGAGATTGGTAATGGATGGTTTAGTAATGCCGCCTACGATGTCAAATAGTCAGGCGAACAAATTGTAATTTGTTCTCAAAATATTTGAGCACTTTTATGTCACCTATATCTTATCAGGCTTGCAAATTATTGCTAACATTTTTTTACTTTTTTATTTCACTTTTCAGTTTTCTATCTTCTGATGACAGTCTGACGCCGTTGGATTGTACATAGTTAAACGAGGATTTGGCAACTTTTGCGCTCTATGCCAAGGGGTTTTGCAGCAATTTTAAACCCGAAGTTATTCCAACGTGCTGTACCCTCTCAAGTTCGTAGCGAGAGACTCACGAACGTATGTGTTTGGGAACAGCAGTACAATCGAGCGAGAGAGCTTCGCTGCTATTGATTATGTTTCAGCATGCTTCAACGCTCATGGTGCAAAAACCGGTTCATCATACAACTTCTACGGCTGACGGCTGTAGCCTTCGGTGTCTGTTTGTGGCCCTAAGATGGGGCAAAGCATCCTGAGGAAGAAATATTGCTTTCGACCATCGAATTCATTCGTCGTAGTTAGCGATCGTAAATGTGTGGTTAATGTGTGAGTGCTGGTGTGTATACGAGTGTCTATCAATGTACGATCATGACAACCATGAAGCAACGAATGTCAGCTGCAGTGCAACAGTGCGACTTACGGAAAATTATGTGCTCCGTTTCATATTGTGAGATGGTGCGCAAACTGATTTCAGTAGATGAAAAATATATTTAAAATTTGAATAAAATCTATCGGTAACGTCAATGTGTAAAGTAAAGAGATTCCAAAAGCAATGTTTTAAAAAATTATCGGTTATGTATTGTGATAAATATGTTAATTTAATCGTTAGTAAGGTTAGTTAGCGAGAATAGTACAAATAAACTTACTCGCTATCTAAGTTTGCAATTGTGACCAGCACTGAACGTCCTGTGTGTTTTTGATCGCATTTGTGCAATAACCGTCTAAAAGTACTGGTTGAGACTCAATCATTAGCAGTGGTTATTCGTGGTAGTAAGGGACTCGAGCAAGTGTTGAGTTTCTGAAATCTAATATAAGAGCAACAATAGTGAGTAGTTACAATGTGAGTGCAAGTTAAACCAATGGTGGCTTACTATCGACAGTAGTACACGGTGGTACGTAGGCGTCTAGTTTGAATGGTGTCGGCGGGAACACTCGCTATTCTTTTTTGGGGACTGAGCTCTTAGTATTTGTGGGTGCACGCACGCAAATCGGCGCGGCGTGACCACAAAGCCACCGGCACCGACGTCTGTATGGATGCGGGGGGTCTTCCAGTATTCCCGGGTGCAAATCAGGCCAATCACCTGAACAATCTTCACCTGCAGCAGCAACAGCAACAGCAATCGCAACACCACCAGCTCTCGCTGCAGCAGCAACAGCAGATGCAATTGCTAAACAATCACAACCTTCATCAGCAACAGCAACTGCCGCAACAGCTTCTACAGCAGCATCAATTGCAACAACATCACCAACAGCAACCTTTGCAACAGCTATCTCAAAGCGGGGAAGTTCCACAAAAGCGTCAGGCGGTGTTCGACAGGCTGAAGCGACGCATCGAAACTTACCGGCGGCGGCAAACCGACTGCACGCCTCGGTTTGAACAAACGTATAGTGGGATCTGCGAGCAACAGAGCCTGGAAACGACCGCACTTCAAAAGAAGTACCTTGAGCAGAAAAACAAGAGATCCCTCAAAAAAACAGAAAAGAAGCAAGCTGAACTACAACAACAACAACAACCGACGTTGTCCGGCAATTTACAAAGCAGTGTTCATGTGGTAAGTAATGTAATGTTGGATTGCAAATTTTATTATTGCGTACCAAATCGGACATTAAATGCTTCTAGGATATAGTAATCTAATTTGCATAAGCAAAAAATCAATCGAAGCTTTTTCCACATAGTAAAGTTAATAGATAGTTATCGAATCAACATGTTATTTTATGAATAAGTCATTATCTGATAAATAACTGTACCTATGCTTCATTATATTATATAATGATTTTTTTCTTTTTTTTTACGTGATGCAAAAAGATGCAAAATATTGCTGTGGTTTGGTCATTTTTTGTATTTTGGAGCTATTTTGATTGGTAGAGGTCAAAGTATTCACAAATGTTTAGTTTGGTTAAGTCTTTAATTTCATAAAGACAATTCATTCATGACAAATGAGACACTTTTAAAAACATATCGGTTTCAAGAACGAAAACCAGAGAAGAGTTAACATACTGAACGTTGTTTCAGTGCGCTTACATTTTCCAATTAGCTTGATTCCATATTAAATACTAAACAAAATAAATTGAATTAAATGATGCGATTCCATGGAATACATCTATATCATAGAATCTATAATTTGTAGTGTAAGGGAAATCAAATTTAGGCTGATTTGGTAGTTACTACAGTCTAGAATTTTTTTGTGAAAGATCCTTGTCATGTTTAGTGTTAAAAAATTTATCTGAAATGATTAAATGATATGTAGAATAAAAGGTCATTATCATTGGCCCTGTTGGCAATTGTAATTGGGTTTTCACTATGTGTCTTTTGTCAGTTTGTTATATCCTCACAAGTTATAACGTCACACGTTTGGCTGTCTGCCACGTTTTTTTTGCAAAAAATCTGTTGCGAAGCTTTAAAGATATTTGTTGACAATCAATAAAAATATTGATTAAAAATCAGGGTTCCCTATAAAATATTTCTCAAAATTTTATTTTATTTTGACTACCACACGTTACAAACCACATGTACATAAGGTGTATGTTCTTACGGACTGCACAGTGCAAATTCTGTTTCGTTATGCATTGGAGTTATACAAATTGTCCTTAAAGCTTACTACACGAAATGGTTACATCGGATGTAAACATAGATAACTTTTGAAAAACAGAGTCAATGTGAGAGATGTAGAGGGAAAGAAGAAGATAGTAGGACATACAAATATGTTCAGAGAACAAAGATGGCACATTTTTTATTTATCGCAAGCACAGAACTGAAAGAAAAGTCAAGAGGTAGAAGGAGGAAGAGACATTCTGAGGGAGATAAAAGGTTGGGGAAAGTATGAACATCGATCCGAGGGTACAAGCAACCTATAGACTTTGAAATATAAATTTTAAAAAGAGATGGAGAGAGGTGTAAAAAGAAAAATAAATTAATGCTTGATTCGGCGCGTAGTGTCCTGTCTTATAGATTGGCGTTTGTCTCTAATGTACGGTTTATAGCTGCTAACACATTCCAAATAAGAAATTAAGTATGAACTAAATGCTTATCGGTGGTGGATTGAATGCATTTTTCACTTGTAGTTTTCTCATCTGTGTATTTTTCACTTGTAGTTTTCATAATCTCATCTTGATTGGATTATGCATTAGAAGGAAGGGCTTGTATTTTATGATAGCATAGTGCGTCATGCAAATGTCGCCTACGGACTTAATGGTATGAATTACATGGTTTGACGATAGTGAAATTTATTTGCCAGCTTCCGGGATTTTTTTTTCAATAGGGTTATGAAAATATGCTTGAAATCATTCCAAGAAAAAAATCATTCCAATTGTAGTTTACGAAAAATGTCGGATGGTACATTAGGTAAAGCATAAGGCAGAATAGAGAAAAATCATTCTTCTTGCATAACATTGCCAGAATGTCGCATCAGGTTATTTGGAGTGAATCATTTGAATGGTACCAACATAATTCTTTTAACGTATTACTGGCCGGGGCCTTTTTAACTCAAAAAAACAAGGGAAAAGACAAAAAAGAAAGTGTAGAAGGGATTAAATAGATCGGAAGTGTGAATAGGTAGATTGAAGTAAATCAAAGCAAGGGCTAAGTACTGTACTTGGTATTGGGACAGGGGTTGGGCTGCGGAAAGGCCGTATAGAAGTTTGAGTTTACTTTACCTCTCAAACTACCTGCCATAACAGCTAATCTGAAGCTTTACAAGACATTTACACTTCTTGTACCTACATACGCATCTGAGATATGGATTTTTTCTAGATCTGTCGAAACCTCTTTGGTCAAGATTGAGCTGCACAAGTTAAAATTTTTTATCAGATTCTTTGTTTCATTCCACTGCATACCCTCGAACATTCCAGCAGTAGAAATTCGATCTGTTTTATTCAAAGTGGATGTGAATTATTTATCTAAGTTCGGTAACAAAAATAATTTATCTGGGCTTAGACATGTTGAATGAAGAGCTTCCTTTATTCATTTTCAGATGTTTCAAATTCTTTTTTTGTATGCAAATACGAAATAAGCATAATACTGCATATCACTATGTTAAAGTCACTTAACGATTTTTTTCATACCAGTGATGTAGGTAGGTCAGGAAAATAGGAAATCGGTTTCATACAATCGTTAGTTTTTTGCCCCTGCATAGTATATAAAAGATAGGTGTATTAGATGTTCGATGTATTATCGATACTCTTTATCCAGTTCATTTTATGGTTGCTCTGAAAACCTGCTCTCGATTAGTGGTGTCATCGGATGGCAATGGAAAACGAAGTTATTTGTCAGCACCACCATTCCAAATCTTCTATTTTTTGTTTGTTCCAATGTCCGTAAAACGTATTAAAGTTTGAAAAGAAGTCGAGATTTGAATTGTCGGAATTAAGGGTGACTGCGAACCTTTTGGGCCCATATGAGTTGCGTGTGCAACACTGGTTACCCACCGAGCAGCCAAATCAGCGATATTTTACGGGTTGTTGATCTCCGTCTCAGTGGTATATCGTACGCTGCACTTCTACTCATTTTTATACTCTTGTGATGAGTGAAGCACAATTGTTTCGTTCACGTAAGAGTTAGTTTCTGGTTTGCTACAGTCGCCAGCTTTGTAAAACGAAAATGGCTGTTCACTGTAGTTTTCTTTTTATAAGCCTTCATAATATTCCTGTATGGGTGGGTGCAGACCTGTACCGCGGTACTGGAACCAAATCGTTCTATCTTCAGCATTAGCGTATGCGAAAAATCGTTCGTATACAAAGTATTAGGGGAGTGAAAGGAAAAGAAGACGCATAAACCACAACCACAACTAGATCGATAAACCCATGTTTTTTCGCTATTTGTGGCAGTTAAAAATTTAATAGCCGAAATTTCATTGTCCCACGTACAAATTGTATTATTAGCAATATAATTATTGATTAACTTTTAAAAAAGCAATGTGAAAGACAATTTGACTTTCTCATTATGGTACATTTTTCTCGTGATTTCCTTCAATGAGGGATTAGTATAACAAAATAAAAAAATTATCAATTGGGCAGAAATTTGACTTGTAAGATTTTTTCAATTTTTAAAAAAGAGTGAATACGATCAATGTAAAAACTGTATGGATGAAATGGTAGTATTTTATTAAACAAAGAAATAAAATAATTATTCGCTCGAAAATCAGGAGTTTTACAATATACGATATGCTTTCAAGAAAGAAAGAGAGAGTTAGAGATATAGAGAAATAGAGATTTAGAAAGATAGAGAAAGGGAAAAAGAGAAAGAAAATAAGAGATGTGGTTAAGAGAGAAGTGGATGAATGTGAAATGATTAGTTGAGAAATGAAACAAAAGACGTTTATAACGATTTGAGAATAATTTATGTCTCGAGAATGTACTAGATAGTTGTAGATAACCAGAAGAGTTGATAATAGTAATTAATAGATAGGGGATAGTCAGATGAAAAAGCATTCAACGGAAAGAATTTCCGTTCCAGACGTTCCAGACGTCAAATTGATGGCGATAATATTCTGGAAATTAAGATTGGATATAAAGGATTGTGGCATGGAAATGTTTCTGTTGTGTTACATAGAAATTTGACATTGATTTGAAGAAGTGCAATATTTACTAAGCAAATGTTAGTTTAAATACAATATGTCTTAAAAATGTAAATAGAAATATTACAAAAATCATTGTCGAAATACAGTGTTAAGCAAACAAAAAAAAATACAACGTAAATGTAACAAGAAATCTATTTTTTTTTTAACAAAATAGACAAAAAGCTAAGATAAATGAGTCCTAATGATCGTTAAGCAAGAAAGAGTTAAGTTAATTAACATCAATCTAGATGAAACTCGGTAATATCTGCTAGTTTTGAATATCGAATATGAATATCGAACCCTGTGATATTAGATTCTGTTGTACATATTTTCGCAAGATGTAGCTTTATTCATTTCAACCAAGGATCATTTGCTAAGCCGGTGAGTTGCCAGACCGTATAGCAGCATAAGATATATGAACAGGTGCCCACACCTGCAAAAATAGTATTGTAATCGACAATGAGATCAAAGATTTGTTTCAAATGATGAGGAAACATGAATGCTAGTGCAAATAGAAATGAGGAAAATGAGCTATAAGAGAACATGCTCGTATAGCTATAGAGATGCGCATCGAAGGGAGAGAAATATGTGCAACGGGTAAATGACATATGCTAGTGCGCAAAAGAAAAGTGATTTTCGGATGTCAAAGTTTAAGCTTTTCTTTTGATTATAAAGATAGCTAATTGGAAAGTCTGCATTTGGATGATGCATGTGTCCCTCTTGTTTATTCACACAGTTGTATGTTAACTGAGCAGTTCATAAGCACGAAATAATTTGGAAAAACATGTAAGCAGTTGAATATATGGGCAATGGAAATAGTTTGCATATTATTATCACAGATTTGCATCACTTTAAAAACGGGTTGTGGCTAGATTTCCTATTGAAATATGCCGTATTATACTAAAAGTTCAGAAAATACTCGTCAAACATTGTTCCATTCGTAGGAATGGAAAACATGAGCAATAAATATTGTAACATAAATTGATAATAATCATATAAATAAGTACTACTATTACTCTCTATACTACTATTACTTCTACATAGCATATACTAAAAATTAGTATTGCTTTGTAATGATTAATGGATGCTGAGGATCTCAATACTCAATGTAAAAATGCACTTTACATATTTAATGTATGACGCACAAATGCGCATTCTTGCAAATTTTATTTGTGATTTTTATGTGAACAATATGCAAACATACTGTAAAATATGTACAGATTTAAACTATTGTCCAAACCTTAAAATTTTTGATTTTGCAGTTCCATTTACACTACTGATTAGGATTTGTAGTAACCGTTGATGCTAAAATGTTATACGTAGCTTCAAGTGGTGGCATATTTTTTTTTCAGTGTTCACTTTAGATTTCTATTAGTTATTTCTATTAATGATTTCTATTAACGTAAATACAGCAAGTTGTTTTTTGTACTTAATCTACTTTATGAAATAATGTTATTTTATTAATGTCGATTTTATTTTACTAAATTATGTTGAAATCTAATTCCGTTTTGGTGTAACATCAAATCATTGGCCATTCAACATAATTTCTATGAAATCGAAAACTAAAAAAGGTATTTATAAAGTTATGTGATAGATTCGATTGAGGGCTGCCGATTTTTCGTGTGAATGATAAATGATTATGCACATATACATGGCTAATATTATGAAAGTGATGCACGAATAGCAAACTGTGATTATGATTTTGAGTAGGTTCCCATTTGTTCTCGAGCTGCTTCTGCTTTGTTTTTCGTAAATCTCACTGTTACGATGCCATACCGCCGTCGATGGAACGAGGCCATAAACAATCCTTTCTGGAATGCGTCTGCTAGCAAACAGGCTATGTGTTGCCATCGATGAGAGCACTATGAAGGGGTGAACGTTGCGACACGCTTCCAACAAGAGAAGAGAGAATTGTTAATATGGTCGTCCGAAAGCTGGAGAGTTGCTTCAAACATATTGCATGGGCACAACGCAGAGAAGATTCTGCTCCATACATACTTAAATGATGATCGAGAAAAAAGTTTTCGGATATGTGATGTCGCAAAAGTAGAGGAGAGATCGCGTTTCTCTCGTGAGCTCTGTAACCCATCTCGTGTAGGTGTTGTTCGCACGAATAATTAATATAAAACTATATGTGGGGAACTGGGCCCGGAAATGTCGAAAATTATGTATGCTTGAGCGAGATAGGCAACAAAATTTAACGAATGTTTTCAATACCTAGCATGGTCTAGCTGAGTAAATAGGAATAATTTTGCTATGGGCTATTTTTTATTGTTTTATAAACGGTTTCTCAAAATTTCTCAAGGATTGGTTATGGATATTGATGATCTGTGAATGTACCAGACTATCCAGACTATCATATGAAAACTAGATTGTAGTAGATTTGGAGTTGTGTAGCTGGCAATGTGTCGCTGTTAAATTTCTTAGTCGCTATTATTGTTCGTAAAGAAATTTACTGGCTCATGGAAAGTCTCTGTTGCTTTTAGTATAAGAGAAATCGATGCACGCATGTTACTCGCCGGCATCGCTGTTCGTTTTGAACATAGCCGCTTTGTTTATAATGCATGTATGAGGTGATGGTAGAAATAGATGGTTTTTCATTTCCAAACTAAAAATTGAACATTAATATAAATGAATTTGAAATCGTTTTAGCCCAAATTACTTCACTATATAGATATATACTAAAACATAACAATAAACTTTAAAAATCTTATTTAAATTGATTTTTATTTTTTAACATTTATACATATATATTATTTATTGAGGGCAATAAATTTATTGAGGGCAATATATATATATATATATATATATATATATATATATATATATATATATATATATATATATATATATATATATATATATATATATATATATATATATATATATATATGTGTGTGTGTGTGTGTGTGTGTGTGTGTATGTATCCATATACATTTATTTTTGTATACATTCTCTTCGATGTATGGATACTTCCGAGCGGCTAGATCCGTTTCAATGGTTTTACAAACTCGGCTTGTTTTTCAGAGAGTTAGTGAGAGAGCTACAAAAAGAGAGAGACAGAGAGAAGAGAGAGAGATTAGGGTAAGGGATGAGAGCAAAGAGAGAATAAAAGTAAGAGAAATTTGGTTGTATTTCCATAGATACTAGAAAATGACGTCGTGCTGCTCATTCATATTGTGGGTGGTACGACACTTTAAACCATCTGCATCTGCCAGGAGAAGAATAAAGAGTATCCATCGAAGGTCGACTCTCGAAGCACTCTCATAGAGTATGGCTATGGGAGTCTATGCATCTGCGTTTTCCTTGACTGTTCGTAGTCGGTCAACGGTAATCGCTAACTACCGAAGTGAACAATCAATTGATGAGAACGATAGAAGTGGTAGGCAAGCATCTCAGTATCGGAAGCTGACGAACAGTACCTCATACAGTTAATCGCATGCCATGTGATGCATCGGACGCTCGCTTGCGTCGTTCAGTCGCGTGCGGTACGAATGTGTAGTAGTACGATATGTGTATTTAAATATGAAAAAAGAGCTCGGTGTAGTGTGCCTCATTTTGCGCATGCATAGCGCAATTTGGAAAGTTTTTTTTTACTTTAAACGAATTTTATTATTCTGTATGAATTAGGTTGTTGTCCGAAAGCTGCTAAACTACACAGTGGATAAAGTATTTTAACAAATTATGCAAACGATGTGCATAAAAGTCTTGTGTGTCTTGTGTCTAAAAAAGTTTTATCAAAAAATTTGCAAACTATTGTCCATCGTCTAAAGTCTAAGCTAAACTAAATTCACGAAATAATTCATCTAAAAAGTATTTGTCGCTCGAAATAGATTATTATTGATATGACGCATTTATAAACGAAATACATTATGTGAAATAGTAAAAGAAGAATTAATTTATCATTTTAAAAAGTATTGTTAATATGAGCGATCGCTGTGAATTAAGTTGCTTATTAACATAAATTATATATAAAATTAATTATAAGATAAATTCCTAGTGATTTCCGCGATATGAATAGACAAAATTTTGTCCCTTGTCACTTCACAATATACTTTTCGCGGTTAATGTTCTTTTGAAGTATCGCGGTTAGTCTATTCAAATGCGACCTAGAAGAGGAAGATTGCAAGAAAATAGTTTGAATCATAAAATTTATACGAAGTTCTATTCGTTACTAGTGGAAGAAATTGAGCAATTATGAATATTCCCTTTTTCTTCAGCATTTGGTATGGTGTATCAGAGTGTAATCTAAAATTGAAGTTAAAATGCAACCGTCAAACATAAGTGAGCATATACATATTAACAGTTGCAAAATTTCATGTTACATTATGAGGTATCAACGTTTTTTAAAAGTGGATCTGTGAAACTAGCTACATTAGGAAAAAACTTTCATATGCTCCAAAAACGATTGCCATATTATACGCATAAACGCATAATGTAAAAATAAAGTGAAAGGATGGTCATAATAGGAGGTAATAATTGTAGAGATAAAGATATATATTCGTCATTGATGTATTTGTGAGCCTGTTGCAATATCTTTTTAGCGTTTGTTGACTGAGCGTTTGAGGCATTTGTTTGATGAGTTCTATTAATAGTGGATATTCCTTATTATAGTCTTGTTAAACCATTTTTCTAATGCTTTCAAATATTTATTTGAATTCTTAGCTCTGAGTAATTAATAAAATATTTAATTTACAATTCAACTCATAGTGGTAGTAAACATTCAGTGTTGATCAAACCATTCAAAAAGATCTCGTTGATTTGTTGCAATTTTCTATAAATTCTATAAATATTAATCTTTGTTACGAGGGCGGTGTTATTTTCAGTAGTAGCATAATTTTGATTGGATAGGATACGTTTGACTCCATCGTCCAAGCCCAAACAAAGCTTAGGAAAGAACATTAGGCCAAGGAATGGCAAAAACAAAACAGTTTTTAAATTTTTGACACGATCGCATGCTGTCGTGACTAAGCGTCGACCTACGATCGTATGTGAACAAGTGCTTCGTACTGCGAAGAGAAAATTGTAGCTATATTAATAGAGACTAGAGAGAGAGAGAAAGAGCTAGAAAGAGAGAGAAAGTGAGAGAGTTCCAAGAAAAGGTTTTGAACGCACCAATTCATCTGGGTTCTTAAGGATAAAAAAAAGTCTAATGTAATCGCTATGTTTTCACGAAGTGCAACGCGTGTGCCACAGTAAAACGTCATAATGCAAAGTCAATACATTTCTGTATGTTTGTTCATTCTACACGAAACAGTCATCTATCAATAAGAAAAATATTTTATTCCAAAAGAGTAGCCGCACCCTGTATTAATGAACGTTTGGGTAAATATCGTTTAATTCACTTTGATATTTGAAATATAATTTTTTAACGATATAACGATTTCTGGTGTAAATGCTAGTATTGGTATCTTTTATAAATATAGATGAGAAAAAAGGAGTTTTTTTTTTGAAAAAAAAATAATCGCACACAAAAAAACTGCTGCTGTTTATCGTTAAAAATTACTTGAAATATAATGGTTTTATTTGCACTGTTTTCTTCTTCTACTTAAATGGCTCAACATCCGGGGTATGGTCAAGGAACCTGCCTTGCTAAGGCTTTCTATGACTTGGAGTTTTCACGTATGCGGGATAGTCAGTTCTGCATACAGGAGAAGCATAGTCAAACGTTGAATCCGATAGCATCATTCAATCAATTTGCACTTTAAAGTTTTCAAATTGTATTTTTTTTTCAATTATTTTCTAATTATTTTTTATTTTATATATTATAACTATAATTACATGACGGTCAATTATTTCACTATCTATTTTGTCTGTAATGTATTCTGCCTTGGAACGCTGAAACACTAGTACATTTTTATACACGGTTCTGTTAAACAGACGTGGAGCGCTCTTTCGATTTTTATTGAAATTTTCTATGTTTCGCTCATTTTCTTTGCGACATTCAATTAGTAATTTTAATCAGTAATTAGCCAAATATTTATACGTGTATACATACATTACACTGAATTTTTACTATTTATATCGCCATTAAACGATTTGTGTACTTTTGTTAAGTCAGTCGTAATAAAAATTAGCTGATGGAACTAAAACAATTTATAGTTTAAAATTATTTTTAGGCTATTGAATACGTTTGTTGGTCTAACTTTCTATATTTTATAGTGTATTATCTCTCTGTATCGGCAACCAGTACAAAGTACCAATAGTAAAATCCCAGTGTAACGCATTTTATTAAACTTTCATTTACCTACATAAGTGCAAAATCAGTTTTGTCATTCTCATATTCCCCGATTCTCATTCTTTTCGTTATTAATGTTTGATATAACAATAAAATTAGTACGGGCATAACTAATGGAGCTTGCATGATCAAAATGCCTCTTCTGATATTCAATCAAAGCGTCAATCAAGAAATTTCTAATATGAGATCTTTATAATTTTGCTTAGAAATGATTATTTTTATAAGTCATATTAAATATTTTTATTCTTTAATATTTTTATAACATGTGTTTTTTATATACTAATTGATTTATTCACTTTCAACTCCTTTTTCTAAAATTATTTTTTCATTCATTCAGTAATTGGCTTTTTAGCCAACAACATGCCATGAACAAAAAAATCTAATTTTTTTGGTGTGCTGATCTTCATTCTTGCTAATACGTATATATTTTAGTAAAAAAACATGTGGTTATTTCACTTTTATTTTAATTTCCTGCTGTATCCACTCTATTTTTCCTCTCTATTTCTAGTTATCAATATTAAGTTCCTTTGTGCACCACACAAGCTATTTTCCGACATATTTTGGATCGAAAAGTGAAATGCATATTACTATCCGCCAATTGTACCTAACTTGCATGTTTTTTTCTTCTTTTTTATAGCAACAAAAATTTCTCAAGCGTTCTGCTGATGATATCGATTCCGCCTCCGATTCCTATGAACCTCCGGTAAAGCTACAACACAACGGATCTGAAAATCTGACCAAATTCTCCGTCGAGATTGTTCAGCAGCTTGAGTTTACAACTTCTGCTGCTAATTCGCAACCTCAGCAGATCAGCACCAACGTAACTGTCAAGGCTTTAACCAATGCGTCCGTCAAAAGCGAAGGACCGACAGGCAATGTTGGCTCAGGAAGTGGTGTTGGTGGAACCGGAGGCGCCAATGGTATGCCAGGCCAGCAACAGCAATCAACCAGCAATCCCACACCATCACCGCATATGCACGATCTCGGCAATATTGTTGATTTTAAACAAGAGCCAGAGAATGAATTTGCGGATCTATCAGCGGCATTGGAGAAAGATGCGGCAGCTAACGGGCATTTTCCGGGGCTATCGGACTTCATTGGAGACGATACAAACGATGAAAGCGATACATTCAAGGATCTCATATCAGATCTTTCGGATTTTCAATCCGACTTTCTCGATTTCGAGGAAAAACCCCAACCAACGATGCAACAGTCACAAGGACATCAACAGCAGTCATCACATTCGCAACAATCACAGATGCAAACTCAACTACAGCAGTCACAACAGCAGCAGCAGCATCAACAAACGCAACAGAATCAACAGCAGCATCAATCCCACCAACAACTCTTGCAGTCACAACAGACTCAACAGCATATGCAACAGCAGCATCATTCATCTCATCATCAGCTGCAACACCAACAAATGCACCATCAACATTCGCAACAACAGTCGCAGCCTCAGCAGCAGCAGTCACATACTGGAGCAGGACAGCAAATGGTACAAGCGCTACAACAACAGCAACATTGCCGAACACATCCCCAACAGCATTCGCAACAACTTCAGCAACATCTTCAGCAGCAACTGCAACATCAACAAATCGAAGTGAAGCAGGAAACCTGTATCAAACAAGAGCATCCCAGTCCAGGACTGTTGGATAACATGGGTCTAAAACGTGGTGGTCCGTTACCTCCCCATCAGCAGCAATCGCAACAACAACAACAGTATTCAAATGCATTTGTAGACGGAATCAGTAGCTCTGGTAGTGGAACAGGTACTGCTGGATCCATTACAAAGCAGCGAACTGGTGCTGGATATGGAAATGCTCAAAATGGCCCTATATCTGAACTTTCACCTGCAGCGCAAACACTTAAGCATATGGCAGAGCAGCACCAGCACAAAAATGCGATGAATATGGGCTACTCGAGGACAGGACCTCAAGGGCCACAGGTACAACAAAGACCGCCATATTCAGAGTTTGGTCAGTTTCCTGGCAACGATTTTATGAACGCATCAGTAGGTGGTGGAGCCGGTGGTCCAGTCGGTGGAAATGGTCCTGTCGGGACTGGAGCTGTGGGTTCAATGCCGCTTGGAAGTGGGGCTAATGTGACAGGAGCAGGTGGTGGTCCTGGAAACGGTTCGATTACCGGCAACCAATTTCACAAAGCTAACGTATCACCGTTTCCAAGTGCGGACTTGATAAAGCAAGAGCTCTTTGTTCCTCAGAGTGATTTTGATCTTAAACCCACGCTAAATCGCTTGCAACCCTCAATGGGTCCTAACGGACCAAAAATGGGCCCGGGTCTTGGCGGTTTCGGTAAAACACCAAATCACCAACAACAGGCTACGTCACAACAGCAACAACAACAATCACAGTTCTCACCATATGGGTCTCCAGGTGGATTAACAAATCACGGTGGAAGTCCAGGTCCGGGATTTATGCCAGGACCTCGAGGATCTAGCACTGGCCCAAATGCTGGACCAAATCAAAGTTCAACTGGAATGGGTGGATCTGGAGGCCCTGGTGGCCCTGGCGGCAGTGGTGGCGGAGGGGGTGGCAGTGGTGGTGGAGGTGGCGGAGGAGCTGGAGGTGGTGGAGGTGGAGGTGGAGGTGGAGGAAATGGAGGTGCAGGCGGTACCAATACAAGTGGCCCTGGTGGCAACGGGGTGCCCAACAATGGTATGCCTCCAAGGAATAATTCCAACGCAGGATCAATACCGGCTGGACAAAACTCAACAATGCTTCAGATGAAGCAAACGCAACAGCTGCACATTAGTCAACAAGGTCCAGGGGGTCATGGCATTCAGGTATGTTTTTTATTTATAAATATTAAATGTGAAATTTATTTCATAACTTTTCAATATAAATTTTTATGACTACGCTTGATTTATAACAACGTCGTTCAAAATATTTCGGCGTATTACGGCTTGAGCGCATGCCTCAAAGGTGAGCAGCATATAAAATTTGTCGCGATGCTTTTAGTGGTGATGCATCTTTCGATTTGAAACGTAACCAGAGTTGATTCCACAATGCTCTGATGACTTAAGATGCTCGATGAGGTTTAAATGGCATTGCACAAGATTGCATTGTCTTCGCTCGAAACATCGAAAAAACTGCTCAAAGTACAAATGGCTACCGGTTTGCCTTAAATTTAATATTTGTGATTTGATAGCGTACTCTTCGAACAACTCTCAAAATTGAACGTAGCAAAATCAGTTACTCATATGTTGTATTACAAAGGGGTATTTTAAAAGCCATTCTCACGGAATATTGTACAATCATTCTTTATATGCTTCAAGATTTTACTTTCCGAAAAACAAAATGCCAATTTATTCCTTTGCTCTTTGCTTTGATTTTCTCATTTGCTAAACGAATGTTTTGAATGAAGATATACATTAGGATTAATTTCTGTCGATTTACATTCGTTTGACGATAAGTTATACTACGGCTCTTTGTATTATTTGCGTATGATACCAATAGGCACCTATAACGTATCATCAGCAAAAGCAAGGACGAAGACCAACTGTATGTTCATTCTCAATCCCATTTCTCATTCTGCCGCATATCCGTTTCTCGTTGCACCTGTTCTTGAATATAGCTGTTCAGCTTGGGTAATGGCTATATGGCTTGGTCTTTTCGCTCAGTCATTACTATGAGTCTTTCCTGATATAGTATTACATATTTGCCTTATCAATACGCCACAGCGCTAGTTTTATTCCGTTATTTCCAATGTAACTCTGCTGCTCTCTCTTTTTGATTAATGATTCTGTCTCACTCATGTATTCAATTACTTTACAATTCATTTGTCCTTTTTTCCTAATCCATACCCAGACAACATTCTCTTTAAAAATGGAAAACTTAATACAGAGAATAGAGCGAGACGTGAAGAAGGCAGTAGCTTTCATAAAATATTGCTCACTCAGTAAACATCTATAGTACTAATTCGTTTCTACATACTGAAATAACATTTTCTTCAAATCTTACTGTTTTATATATTTCTTCAAACATTTCATGCATTTTCCAAGTAACAGAACCTTTTTTTCTTTTCTCACTATTTCTCTTTTTTATATGGTTTCTTTTATTTCTCTGTCTTTCTTTTCATTTTTTTTTGTTCATAACTTTTTCTGTCTTTTTTGTGTTTCTGTAATATTAACAGGTACACTATTTCACTTTACATTTTTAAACTGTTTAGTTTATTCATTACAAAAAGCTTATAAAGCTCTTTGGTTTACACTCGGCCCTATTCCCTCTCTCCCTTTAGCAACGTAATATATGAAATGATATTTCTTCAGATAAATAATATTACATAGTAATAAAAAAAAGGTTTAAAAGGATAGGAGAATGAATTAGATGTGCAGGGGAGATGGATCCTCAGATAGTAAAATGAGGAATGATTAAAAAAGATGATCTTTATCATGAGATGTTATGCTTAAAATTAATGGTCACTAAATGAATGAAAAATTAATTCCAAAAATCAACATATACCCGGATGAAATCGGGTATATCGGCAGGCTAGTGCAGAATATTAAAAGAAGTTGGTTATATGCTTACACATTTTCTTCGTCAAAAGAGCAACAACCGTTTTTGCTCCGGGCATTTCTTATTATGACTTTCATTATGTTTATATGTGCTCGGAACTCGTGTGTTGGTACAGCACGCTTACGTATCGGTTAACACTCGATAAATCATTCATGTAACTCCCAAAAAATTTTTGGATTAATTTGCCATACATTTAGATTGATACCATTATTATATATTATTGAAAATATGATTTGATGACGATCAAGAAACTTTTTGATTTGTGAATGTGTGTGGTTGTTATATGAGTAACATAAGATAATATGATGGTTGATGAATGATGTTGCCGCCCTTTTACTAGGTGGCAAAGATGAACTCGCAGGGCTCCCGCCAGTTTTCTCGCGAATATTAAGATACTGAAGAAGTGGTATTGAAAAGGATTTATTAAGATTGGTCGAAATATGGCAAATTGCAAAATCAGATAAGTGTTAAATCAAAGTTTTCAATGCAATAACAATAATTGCAAACATGCAAATTTGCGGAAACGTAAGGCAATATCTATCTATACGAAATATGTAAATATTTTCGTGTCATGTATTTTTTTTAAATCATCAACTCGAACGAAATTGAGTACATCAGCATATTTGTTGTGAGAAAAACCGTTTAAAGTTCATGTAAATTACATTTTATTAAAAATGTACGTCAAGCATGATTATTTTAAACGATCCATTTTATTTTCGTAGGTAAGCACCAACTGCGAAACTACTATTGCCCGTCAATCCAAAAGGAACCTCAAAACAGTCCACACGGTAAGCTTGATTTTACAATATTATGATTTTTTTATTTATAAAATATCGAAATTTTTCATGGCTTTGGAACGTCCAATTAGGGTTTTAACAATTTTTTGGAGCTAAATAGACATATATCTGAAACAGATAATTTAGTTGTAACAAAACATGTTTATTATGTGAAAAACGTGTAAATTTGTTGAATAGTGTGAAAGAGAATGATGATTGCGAATACGGAGGGCACGTTGCAATGTAGCAGCGACATAGATTTGGGAATAGAGTAGGAAAGTTAGCACAAGAGTAGGAATGTTTGTACAAGAATATGGAGAAGCCTTGAGAATACCTATTCAATGAATTACGAAACCTTTTGAGTGGTGAATGGGAAATATAGCAGAAGAAATTAGCAGGTGTATGATGCATGGAACGGAGCGAGATACTGGTACAGGGAAGTTTAGAACAACTCATTAAAGATAGATAAGGAAAGAGAAGCGTATGGGTTTGGTAAATAGTGAGTACAATAAAGTACGGTAAAGACGGTCTGGTCCCTGCTCACAATCTCATATTTTGATCGATTTGTTCTTTTGAATATTTGGATTTTCAATTTTACTTCAATATGTTTGGTCACTCTCACTCCCTTAACCTTCTATTAATACATCATTTTAACGCATTCGCAAGTGATTTTTCAACTCTTCTTTTTACTTTAACTTTACATATTCTTCAGTTATTCTCTCTCTCTCTCTCTCTCTCTCTCTCTCTCTTTTATTCTTATCCTGATGTTTCAATCCCTCTGCAAAAACTTTCTATTACATCGTTTTTGCATGAGGGATCTCTTCTTAGTTCAAGTTCCACAGCCTCCATTCTTGCCCTACCATGTGTATCTTACTAGGGCAGCTTGAATATCACCCTCTGTTCTAAAAATTAAACAGAAGCATGTAGCAAAATCGGATTTTTTTAAATTAGAAAGTGCAAGTAAATAATTTTGAATGCAACATTTTATAATATTCATTTATTGAGTATTTCCAGCATGTTGTATATAAGCTGTGGTGCGTAAAACTGTTTTAGCATATACTGCATTTTTTTAATGAAATTATCAACCTTACTAATCTACTTAGTATTTTTATGATAGTATAATGAAAATATTTAGTTATTGTAGAGGATTTCTGGGAGTGATTTTGATGTACGACAGGCCTTGCTGCTTTTCTGCCGCAGATACAAATTTGCTACCAATGGTGATTTCTTTTGTCATTGGTTTACCCTGTTTTACGCAAGTTTTCTTTTCCGACTTTTTAACATTGAATGGTACATCTAAATCGAGCAGATGCTTGACTGCTGCGAACGATTTTTCTTTCGGAGCAAATCGGTTGTTTTTTTTCAGGCTATTCTCGACGTTAGCATACGGAACAACTTTAATAAAGCTACGATTGTTATCCTTATGACGATAATAAATTACCTCTGCTAACAAAGTAATCATTGCGAGTGCTAGACCAACCAGTGTGGCTATAAAGACCCCACCCAAGCTTTCTAAAGTAATACCTTCACTGTCGTCTGTATTGGGACATATCCCACGAGCAGAATTATTCCAAAATTTGGCTGTCAGCAACTCGAAATAGCGTTCTTTTTGAAGTTCTAGAATGAAGTAGCTTAGCTCGTCTTGTAGATGGCTTCCTTGTTGTACAGCAATTCCGTACGGTTGTTCAGCAAACACCTCACCTACTTCGGTAAAGTTACAGTTGCGCGAAATTTCATACCTTATTTCTGCGGAATCGTGAATGAACGCAAAATCTGCATCAAGCCGCTTATTGACACGTCGGAAACCCTCAACTGCCGTAGACACGGGATCGGCTGACTCAATCGCGGACAGGATATTGATGTACTGTTCCTTGATCGGATAATCCCATACACGATATTGCGCCTGATCGTTTCCGCTGGAGAGGGTTAAATTGCGCCACATTTGGTAAAGCACTTCTTCAGCGTTCTTCATATTGCGAAAGTAATCGTGGGTATCAGAATTTTCAACGACCGTGTATTTGATGCGGCTTTGGCGTGATAACTGTTCAAGTGACTGAACTGGCGTTTGCATTCGTTCGACAGTGAGAAAAGCTGCCAAATTTGCGGTAAAGGTCGCCAGCATTAGAACGACGAAAAGCCAATAAGCAGCTACTAGCGTTCTACCAGAGAGAGCTTTCGGCGCTTCTCCACCCCCTTGAGGTGTGAAGGAAGTCAAAGCAAACCAGAAGCTTTCTTTTAATGTAAATTTCCTTGAATAATAAAGAAAAGTGTTATAATTATTAAAGAACATGAAAAAATATTTATAGAGACTTCATACAGAAATATACTATGTTTACCTGCATTCGTATGAGTAAGCATCCTTATTATTATTCGCACTATATGGCGAAAATTTATCCAACAGCCACAACATTACAGCAGTCGCGACAATGGCGAGCAAGATACTTAGCCAAACCTCCAACCGTAACACAGTCATAAATTTGAATAATGACGTCTCACGAACTGGTTTACGCATCGCTATGAGAATGCCAGTTTGCTCAAAATACGGAGCAACAAAGTCTACTACTTCCTCTCGCTCGGCAGTCATTTTGAGCGATGCAATGGCAAAATCGATATCACCAACTACCAATTCGCCGATGAGCCCATCCCATTTGCCGTCGTTATCACGCAAACCAAAGGTACCGTTCCTTGGTGCAACGAGATCGTAGTCGAAGTTCATCACCACGGACAACTGATGAAGAAAATCGATGCAATAGCCTTCCCATACTGGTTCGCCTGTAGTCGGATTAGTCAAGATCTGTCCAGTCGATGGATGACGTTTACGATAGGCCCATGGAATAGATTCTGTAGTTCCTACTCGAAAAAATCGCTTGTTAGGTGGAACGGTTTGATTTGACAGTGTTTGTACTTGGCCTTGCACTATATATCCAATCGATCCCAACAACGGTTGTACTATTTGTTCGGGATTAAGCTCTGTTAGAGGGCCAAACATTGACAGATTCAGATTTGGACGTATGATGTGGGTTTCATCTGATATCCAAAATTGTTGCATTGAGTTCATCTTGACTATCAGTTCTTCTGTTGTACTTAATGTGTCTTCCGTTGTGTTGGTTGATGAACAATCGATTAATTGAATCACGGGTAACGAATTCTCGAAAGACCATCTAAGGACGACCGTCATGACATTTTCTAAATGAAGAGCCATTGGGTCGAATGGATCGGGGCAATTACATGGTAGTGACTGTTCTTGTAACATACAGCAAGTTGTTTCATCCAACGCAAATCGATTCATTTCCGAAAGGCTATTGATGCGCGTATAATTATCATGCTGTAGATCCGTAAACAACAAATTCCATTTTTTGGGTTTTCGCAATAATCCACCGTGGGCAGCTTTTTCCAGAATAGCATTCATTTGCACTGTTTCGGCTACTACTGCGTAAAAGGATGGATAGGGACGAATTTGTTTTATTCTATCTACCGTGTCCTCGTTGAATTCACCAAAAACAATTGCTCGAAGATAAGAGTCAGTAATTAGCTGACAAATCGTTGCCTCTGCATCTTGTAATGATGGTAGAATGTAGATTACATCGTTACCACCTCGTGCCAACAAGAAGCTTTCCATAAGCTTTACATATGTTTGGACGGAGAGATCAACGTGAATGTAAGGTATAGCAAATTTTGCCGCTGCATCGTATATATATTTTGAATCAAACCAGGTAACATCCAATAATATCGAAACTCCTTTGGTAAGCAGGGCACAAACTGCACAAAAAAATAATTTGAATTAAACGATAAAATTCATCAACATTGCATTGTACGATAAACTTAGCATAATTTCACTTACACCTTGCATCGTCGATGAACTTTAAACGTTCTCGATCGTATTCAATGTAGTAGTCTTCAACTTGGATTCCATTTAACTTATCCAAAATATTCTTTATTGCAACAGCAATCATTGACGATATATTAGTGTGCTCTTTTTCGTGCACTACAACTGCGGAACGGGTTTAGAGTAGTTTCACAATCATTCAAAACACTTTTAATAACACTTATATACCTACCAATTCTGATGAAAAATTCTTTCGTTTCGTCCATTTCATTTGCTGGTAAACTAAAATGAAATATGTTCAAAAACACGATAAAGAATTTGACTAGCATTGTGCCGCCCTATTTAGGATAATGTTGAATCAAAAATATTCCACCGTGTTGTGAAGCTTTTAACAGAATGAAGGATAGAAGCGAAATTGAATAGGATAATATCGATGGTACGACACATCAATATTCAAACCGTTTGAAGCGCAAACTTGACGTACCATTAAATTTCTTCAGCAGATATTCCTCTATTAAAATTGGCTATCATTTTATGAAAATTACCATTTATTGCTCGCTCGTATGTCTATACTTAACTTTCCTTTACAGGTATTTTTTCTCCTTGTATCTACCTCCGCGGTTGTTACGATGATTTATAATTAATTCGATAATTTGACCATCTTGACAAATTGATCCACATTCCACCTTCTTGAGGTTTTAGACCAGAGAAATTTTAGATTCAATAGTAAAATTTGTTCGCAAATCCCAAAAGGCTATAAATGCAACGGCAGAATCTTGAAGCTTCTGGATAATATTGTAGGCTATGAGCAAGACACTTGTGATAAACTATAGAAAGGAAAACAATACATCCAACCAAGCTTATCACTATCATACTAAAACCAGTTGTATTTTGAAATCTGAAATATATAGAATAAGAATGTCGGCAATAGTGAATGTTAAAAGTTTGTAGGAGCATTGCAAGCATACTTTGAATAGAATTTGTGTGGTTGTTTGAGGTGCGTATATATGACGGCCATCTTTTGTTCACTTTTATCAAGTAGATCAGTTATGACATATTCTAAATTTCGATGAATTCTTTCAGTTTCTGTTGTCAGATATTTTTCGCAAGGATTAATGTACGTTACGGCTATTTCTAGTTTCGGTTGAGCAGATTCCATATTTTTATGTGAATTGATATCCATCTTATTAGTTTCTATTAGTTTAGACGTATACTGCGCCTACTACGATCATATCCCAAAATTACATAAATATGAGATGTTTTCGTAATTGGGTGAAAAAGTACTATTCGTATACATTTTTGGTAGTGATAATGTGTAAACGACACGAGTAATGTCTTCCCAAGATATTTGTAGTATATGCATACATTTTATACGTTATGTACATTCGTATATCTGCTCGTTTACATTTCTCCGTTACTCCTATTACATTACCTGTATTGAAAGCTTCTCTAACATGCCATTTCTACTGCTATTCATTTTGCAATATTATTTGTGAAATAATATTTTACTTTGCAATGTCTTGTGCTGTGTTTACAATTATATTTTTATTTCGTATAATCATTTATCATTCATTTTGAATCAGAAATTTGCTTTTGTTTCCATTTCTTTGTTTCCTTTGGAGTTAAACAACTCGAAGGTTAAAAATTGGCAGTTTGTACCCCGGTCTTTCTAATTTAATTTAATCAGTTAAAAATTATTAAATAAAATTAAAAAGACAGTTGTATAAACTGCCCACTTTTAACCTGCGCGTTGTTTGAATTTTGAACATTTACACTCATTATAAATAGTTGTTAAATTATTGTTCATTATTTATCTAAATCTATGTTAAAAGAGTAATATATTTACTTATCCTGCTTATATTCCAAATCTAAAATAAATTGGTCGTACTTTATATTTGAACTTACTTACGTACTTTATATTCCAATTTATCAGGAAGCTCAAGAGAAACTGGAACCGTTTTGTAACAGACACATTATCATCATCATTTCAACTCCCTTCGTATCTAATATGTTTCTTTTGTCCATGTAGACAGGCTTGTATTTGAGTGCATATTTTTATTGAGAAATTTGCGAAGCTTTCTATTCATTTCTTTTTTTTATTATTGAAAAGTCGATTGACTCTCGTAAGTTCTTGTGTTGGTGCAGAAATCTGGAGAAATGAAATGCTCCCACCAATCCCACGCTATCCTTATCCATCCATAAAAGGTTGCCTGCGTTGTTCCGATAAAACTGTACATAAACATTTTACTTTGCCGTTACTTGCCAATTAAAATGTTTGTGGTAAACTATTCTTTAAGAGAAGTTGAAGGGGAAAGCAAAGTTCTTGCGTTTCCTCTACCAATCATTAAAAAAACGGCATACACATGTATTTTAAAAATATAATTTCATTTAAATTTTAAATAATTTCGAAATTGTTAAAAGTGTATTAATCTAGATTTTCATAAATGCTTAAAAATATATTTAAATTTGGCAAGCTTTACAAATTAATTTATTATGGTACAAAATTTTTTTATTCGTCACAATTAGGTTTCTGCTGGACAGCATTTACATCTCAGTGGTGATCTCAAAGCAGGTGTATCGGTCGCTACGCAGCAGGGATTATTCTTTAGTCAGCAGCAAACTACTCAACAACAACAAAATCAGCAACAGCATCAGCAACACCAACAGCATGGACAACATTCACAACATCAACAACATGCACAACATCAGCAGCATCAGCATCAACAACATCAACATCAGCAACATCAACATACACAACACCAGCAACACTCGACACACCAACAGCATCAGCAACATCCGCAGCATCAACAGCACCAGCAACATCAACAACATCAGCAACATCATCCCCAGCAAGCTGGTCCAAAACAACAGCAACAAGTGCAACAGGGAAAACAATCGGGTGCAAACCCTAGTAACATCCCTGGAGGAATGGTGGGTGGACAGACTGGAATCGGTAGCAACGTTGGACAACAGACGACAATTCCGAATGCCTCCGGACCAGGACTCAATGCTGGAAGCGTTGGAGGAAATGCTTCCGGATCAGGTCCAAACCAAAATCATCAACAAAACCAAGTACCGAATTCACAAGGTGAGCTTAAAATAATGAGAAAACAATTGAAGGGATGCATTGAAATTAAATTGTTTCGATAATTGATAATTTTGAGTATCGTACAATCAAATGTTTAAGTTTCCTATTTTATTTTTGCTCATATTTTGTTTTTCCTTTCAATTACGTTATTTATTCTGAATAATGCAGGACTTTGCGAGATCATTAAATTACGAAGAGATAAAGAGATCATAAAAATTCAAGCCAATAATGCTTGCTTCAGTTATTTTAAATTACTGAAGCTTCAAAATATGAAAATGTATAAATTAGTAGTAATTTGTGTTTCAAAAACAAACTATAGTCGATTATATTTCGATAGGATTTTAGTTAGGAAATGAATATAGAATCCTGCAATGTACTACAATCAGAAGCAAAATCTCTATGTACGTCTTTTCAATTGAAAATGTTGTTCAGTCGTGTCTATCTCCAACACGTGGTAGTAAGTGACATGAAATCTGGTAGATATACCAACATGGTTTTTATTGACACTGGTCGACTAAAGTAAAGATTTTACCGCCAATACATTTCACTGCTGATTCTTCTAGGACCTGTGAGATGTGATCATCGTATCCGCATTAAACGAAATTACACATAGATTATAATTTTTCTGTCTAATCATTTAAGTAATAATTAAGTGTTTAAATAGATTATTAATAAAATTTTCATTATTTTAGGTTCATCAATTATCAATGAGGCGCAATATACAGTATCACAGTCACAAACTATCAACTTTACGCAACAAACCTTAAGAGCTCGTCAACAACACCAAAGTAGTGGGGGTGTTGGTATGTCGAATGGAAACAATGGTGGTTCTCAACATCAGCAACAGCAACCAGGACCTGGAATGACAGGACAGGCACCAAATCAATCTCAACAGCAAGTTCATACTAGTGGACCACAAGCTCAAAGCTTGAGTAGTGGCTCAACAGGCACTACTGGACCTGTTATGGGTCAAGGTAGTGCTACTATGCCGCCTGGAATGGTCGGTGCCATGGGAGGCCCTGGCGGAATGGGAGGTCCAAGTGGTTCGACTAATAACAATGTTGTAATTGGACAAAATGCAAATGTTGCCATCGGCATGGCTGGTGGTATGGGTGGTCCAAACGGAGGCGGTATTAGCGGATTAAATTCAATGGTATCAAACTCATTGGCCACAGGTGCTGCCGCTGGTGCCTCAGGTATCAATGGATCCGGGATAGGAGGAAACAATGTCGGAATGATGCATGGTGGATTGGCGGGTCCTGTGGGCCCTGGTAGTGGTGCTGCTGGGGCAATGCGACACGCAGAGCAGATGAAGTTTATACAGCAGCAACAGCAACAACAGCAAATGATTCGAGCCCAAGCCATGCAGCAGCAGATGGCTGCTGGTGCACGACCACCGCCGCCGGACTATAAAGCAGCGCAGCAGGCCAACCCAGCTGCTGCAGCAGCAGCTGCTGCTATGATGCAACAGCAACAACAGCAAATGTTGCATGCTGGCGGTCGATTCCCAGCTATGCGACGAATAACACAACAACCGATTCCCCCAAGCGGACCAATGATGAGAGCACAGCATGCTGCCTATATGCAACAGCAACAACAGCAACAGCTTACCGGCCATGGTGGCCCGCGAGGAGGAGGAATGGTGGGTGGATTTGGCGGTGGGCCAGGCCCTGGTGTTGGTTTAGCACCTGGGGGAGGTGCTAATGGTGTAGGTACCAATGGTGGAACTGGAACTGTTATGGGAGGACCAGTACAGCGTCCACCAAACGTACAGGTTGGTCCAGAAGGAATGCCAATAAGTTCACAACAGGCTGAATGGAGGCATATGATGGCAATGCAGCAACAGCAAGTAAATTTCAGTGGTACAAGCGGTGGAAGTATGCGACCTGGATTTGGTGGTATGTTGCAAAATGTTGTGTATTGCCGAATGTGAATTGTGATCCAAGTATTTCCCAATATTTTTCTAGGTGGACCTGCTGGTGGACAAGTAGGAGGTCCGAATGGATCAGGACCGATATCTCGAATGGATTCTTCTGTTGGACCGCCGGGGTCAAATGGAAATGCTGGATCGATTTCTACCAATGGTGGAGCTGGAAATAGTGGAGGTAGTGCTAATGGTCCTGTTATGGGACCAAATGGCTCGAATGGTACTCCTGGTATACCGGGTAGTGGGAGCGGTATGTCGGCAATACAGATGCAGATGTTGCGTCAACAAAACCTCTCAATGTATCAAGGGCAGGCAAATAACAGTGGTGGTCCTATGAGCCAAATGCAGATGTTACAACAACAGCAACAGCAACTTCAGCAGCAACAGCAACAGCAAAGCATGATGAACCAAATTCAGATGAGTCAGATGCACATGTCTCAGACGCAAACTATGTCAATACAACAGCAACAACAAAACCAACAATCTGTGATGAATACCTTTACAACGCAATCGACGCAACAGTCCACTACAACGACGATGATGAGCGGAAGCGGCAATGGAGGTGGTCCAGGAGTCGGATCAGGCGCAAATGGTAATATTAATTCTGGCAATATGCTCACTAGCTCCGGCTCGGTAACTACGGGTTCGAACAGCAATAACAACGGAGCAAATAGCAACAACAATAACGGCAGTGGCAACATCAACAATAGTGGTTCCGGTAATAATAATGGTGGTAATAATAATTCATCGGAGTTCCTAGCATTTCTAGAGAACTTACCCGTAGGCGATCCCAATCAGTTTAATGCTCAGGATCTGCTCAATTCACTCGACAATGATAGTTTCAATCTTCAGGACATTCTGTAAATTCAAAAGCTCGCCCTTACAATATGCAAAAACGCGATTTCTATGGCATGGATTTCTATTCTGTGAACTCTAATAGTTATTAGATAATCAGATTATGACATGTTTAAGGACAAAGATAGATGCATTAGGTGCACTAGTTCAACGATGATTGGATTGACGAAGCTGTGTCAGAAATGAATTTCAAATTTTGCATCGTACATAGGTTCATTTATATTACCAATTCCAACGGTACTCTAGCAGTAGAGGGTACTGTTAATCGTTTGTAGTTACTTAATACAAATTAAATTCACTATGTTGGTGGATACGGTAAAAAGTAACTAAAATAAAAGACAAATCAAAAGAAAACCATGTTGTCGAAGTCTTGGACAAAGAGAGTCCTCAAAAGGGTGGGAACAAACACAATCGCAATGTATATAATTTCATCATGATGTTTGAATCTACACCAAACAAGTGACTACACGCAACCACAAATGACAACAAGAGCTGGTGGAAAACAATGAAAAAAATGAGTTATTGCATAGAAACTCATTATCCTGTAGAAAATCATTTCATTTATAAATCAATCACTACTAGCATGCGCTAATGCTCTCTGGGTTTTGTTTTTAATTAATCTTATCAAAGAAAATACTTTCAATGAAAACGAACAAATCGTGAAACAACAGCTCCCTTTCCTTACTGTAGCGCGTAATTGCATACAATTTAACAGTAATAACTAAACTAATGCCCAATGGGAGTGATTGCGCGTTCAACGTACAACAAATTTAAAATAAAAGAATAGAAAACAATACAACTAATTAACATTAAACTCAAAAGGGCAAGGAGCACATGTTGAATGACAAACATTCCTCTTTCGAGTACAGTCTGGCTGTCGTATACGTATGTAGAGTATTCGTTGCGCTATGAACACATTGCATAAATCGGCAAATCGGATACGTTTATTATCAAACTCAGCATACTATATGCACCGCAAGCAATGCCTCGATTCCACTTTATCTTTAAGTGGGTTTTATTTTAGATTTTCATATTTAAAACAGAAAAACATGGGTTTTGTATGTCTCGACAATATTTATTTTTCTGTTAAATGCAAGTGATGTTGAAATGCGTTTATTGCGACATTAATCTACAACAGATTGCTTATTTATACAATTAAATAACATTCTGTTTCATCGTATAAGCTTGATGAATTTGTTTTTCTTTCAAAGAAATATATATCATAAGCTGCTTTTGTAACACTAAACATGATTTTTAACGATGTGCTCTGTAAAAAGAAAAATAAGAATAGATTAGGTATAGGTTGATATTTTACTTTTCAAATCCAAAATAGATTCCATTATTTAATGTCATTTGGTTCATAATATACGAGAGAAAGAGAGAAAACGGAAAGATACACATAGAAAGAAGAAAAAGGAGAGGATGGAGCACGAAAATTAAATTTGAAATAGTCGACAAATATCCAAAATAGTATATTGAATTGTATAAAGAAACAATATGTATACAAATTATATCAAATTTCGCTATTTGCATGAAAATAGAAATAGTAATTAGATTTATAATCAATGTTCATAGGCCAATTACTACCACTCAGTTAGGTGCTGCTACAAATGATTAAATACAATGCACAAATCGGTTTTGCGCTATTTATCAACAAATCTGGTGGCTATATTTTATGGAAATATTTCATTTATTTTAATTGAACAAATGCATTTCTAGTGCATTTTATAAAAATTCCTGAGTCCTTGTGTTCATTATAAATATTAACTTATAAAAACAACCACTCACTTATCGCAGAGTATTATTTTTGACACTTGGATTCATTCAATGCTGCAAAAATTGTTAGATTTTTTAATTCTGTTACAAAAATTTCGCTTGTGGCAGAGAATTGTTTGTGACACATGTAATTATTCAATGCTGCAAAAATTTTAAGAATCGCTTGTAACAACTTGATCTTTAAATATTTTTTTGGATTTTCTGACGCCTCATGAAAATAGAACAATTCTTTTCTCCAATTATCCCAGTTTTGTGAAAATAATATTTGAATGATATTGATAATATTCTCATAAAACATGCTAAGCTAAATATGTTATTGTTAAACTTGTGACTTATGTTGCAGCAGATTTTTTATCGTCATTGCGTACCATCACTTACTAGGTGACTTTCTGTCGGCAATATCATTGTATTATTCTATTGTCCATATTGATACACGGCCGCATACTCATGGTTGAAACTAATGAATTTTTCAATTAATAATTATAACAAATACGCAATAGGAAAATAGTAACAAAATCTCTTAACGTCATGCATACCAATTCAAGTAATTCATAAAACTTTGGTAATCAAGTGTTCATCTGAACGATTTTTTTTAAATGAAGTATGCACAAGAATCAAAGCAAACAAACGAACGCATATATTTCTATAAAACAAAACCGTAGGGAAAACGGAACGTTTGTCATCAACATTGTTGCAGAACTTTGTGCTTCTTGCCTAGACATGAATCTACAGAACAAATCAACAGGCTATACAAGCGATTGGAATGTAATGTATCAAGATATTGCAAAAAGTAACTACATCATTACAGCAGGCGGTGATTGAACACAAATGAAAATTAAAAGCACATCTGGCTTAAATTAAATTAATTAAATTAATTAATTAAATTAAATTAATTAATTAATTAATTAACTTATGCGTATTTCAATATGCTAAAAGGACAAACATTGAAAACAAACTAATTTGTATTGCAGTTATTTTCACGCTTCTTAAGATATGACATAGCCCAAAAACCCATAGATACTGTGGTACAAGAATCAAAATGGACGCAAAATATCAATTGTGATATTTTGACACACAGTGCTTATGTAGACAACAAGACCTTCTGTCAACGATATAAATCTTTTTGTATTGTATTTCAAAATACCACATTTGAAGATGAAACCCTATTTTCTTGTAATGGCCTGTCAACATATTTTACTAAGCAGAGAGACCAAATCCGTGAAATAGGGGCGCACATTGTGATGTAAATATTGATTTGTAATGTAGACCGCAAGATATTTTGTTACAATATTATGTGTGTCTCATACGCTTGAAGAGAAAAAATAATACGCAGATAGCTATTAAGGACTTCTATGTAAAAGTATTCCTTAGAGCCTTTGGATAAATGGACTTCATAAATTGTAAAAATGACTTACTAGCCTTAAAGGATGATTTGGTTGTAGTATTTTTAAAAGTAAAATTAAATTAATATATACATGCATACACAAACATACAAAATTAAACATAATATTGATAAAGAATTTGTTCGCCTAAGATTTTTAATGTATCATTTTACACTGTGTATCTTTATTGACTCTTATACGATAGTTCAAGTAACACATTGAATTAAAATGAAAATTATGTATAAATTTCAATCAACATCATGCAACATAAATTTAATTGAAAAGAGAAGAAAAATGCAATGTACGAAAAGGCAATGTATTTGAATTATATAACAAAATCTCTGACAGAAAACTGAAATGGAGAAAAAACGATGATTGGTAAACGAACAATTCATTAAAATATAGATAATTGAATTGAATATCAAATGTTTTCATCTGTAGATTTTGTTTAGTAATATTATATTTTTGGAATATTATTGTTCTTGAGAAATTCATCAAACTTTATGCCATCTTGAGGCAAGGCATGAAAGCGGATCGATGCCTTGTAATTGAAATCGTGCCGTCATTTATCTCATATATAAGAAGGGAGATAGACTACAATAAAGCAACTAAAGGCGTAACGAGTTTTTTGGAATCCCAGCAAAGCTTTACAAGCATGTCAAACTTGCCATAATCAAGGTCACATACCAGGTGATGGTGGATGCAAAACTTTCGAGGCCCTTTGTTACCACCAAGAGTCTGCGCCAGGGCGATGGACTTGCCTGTCTCCTTGTCAATCAGGTGCTAGAGAAACCCATCCGAGACTCAGGAGTAGAAACCTCGGTAAATTTTCTACAAGTTAATCCAAATCCTGGCACAATAGCACACATGGTTGATGACATAGTCATCATTGGTTTGCGGCTGTCCTATGTAGCACAAGGATATAAACAGATTGAGTAGGCGGCGGAGAACTTCGGGTTGGTGATAAACGAAGCAAAAACCAAAATGTGATGGCACCGTCAGTGGCCCTGCTGACAGATGCTAATGCGAATCTATGCAGGGGTGATATACAGATAGGTGAACGTATTTTTGAATTCGTCTAAAGATTATCACTTATCTTGGGTCAAAAGTCAGCCTTAACAACAGCATTAAAGTTGAAATACGCGACAGCCAACCGGTCATATTACAGCCTGAGAAAACGTCTCCACTCAAAACGACGAAGACACTCGACCGCGAGCGATTCCGGTTTTTCTTAGAGGAGACCAAAACGCTAAGCAGTTGTAGTGCCTGGTAAGTAAGCAAGCTGTAGTATGCTAATGACTTTCATGTAGTTTTATCATATTTTGCATTAAAAATAGAAGCGTATTTGAATCGCTATATCATAGTGTAGCGTATAACTCGCCAGAGTTTAACTTGTCTGCCCTAATTTAAATTAATATTTTGAAATAAGTCGTATTTTTCTGATAAGGCATTGTGCGGCACTGCTTAAAACACTGCATGGCACAAAGAGACCTCGGACTCTTTTTTCCTCTTCATACAAGCTTTTACGGGCGATCTTCAAGTAGCGGTATTATCAGACCCAAACTCCGGTTGGCATCATTAAATGTACTCATAAATCACGCTCGCATAAGCTAAAAAAGGAAACCTCGAGGTGAGTGGTGTTAAAAATGTCTTTCGACTAACCCTTAGTTCCATCACCAGCATCGGACAGAATGAGCCCAATGGAATATGGGCGGAGACAAAAGTGAGTGTTATTTATGAGCAAGTCATTCTTCTTTCTTTCGTTTGAAGAAGTAACCAGCGGGAACAGGCCATGTAGTTGCATTGGTATTGATACAGGAAACATGATAGAAATAAAAACTCATAGAGGGCCGTTTAGTAAACTGCCGATTTAGTCGTCCGCCGTCTAGGGTGGCTTGTCGATCGTACACCATCAATAGCGATCGCACGATCCGCTTGAGAGCCACAGTCCGGTGGCCAGTGTATTGGCCACTTGATACGCTAAATGAGTTTGCGCTAAATAGGTCTGTAACGACTTTCGTTTTTCTTCCGTTTGCATTGAATACGGTTTCTAGAAAAATCAACGAAAACGATCCCTTCGTTCCGTTCGAAGAGGGCTTTTGAATGAACCAACGCCCTTCAGGTGTTTATACAATTATTTTCATCACGACAGGACTTGGCTCTGCTTTGTTCTGGCTTTTAGCGGCTACTGCTACTTCCACGGGCGTGTAGGTGTTGCTGATGCTTTCGTCAGTCTGCGGAAGTGAGCTTAAGAAAAGTACTCGTAACAAAAGCTGCCCAACCATCACAGGCCAGAAATCGTTTCAGACGCGGTTGTTGACGTAAGGTGAAGTTGAGACGACATCGTCACGTTAAAAAAAGACTTGAGTATAGGTGATTTTGCATTTCAAGTGAGACAGGTTTTTACCAGCTACAGCCTGTCACCTTTCAGTCTATCAATCTATGCGTTAACGTATGACTACGGGTTGCTTTTGATCGTAGCTGCTGTTGGTCGTTCTCCATATAGCAGCAAAGCAAAGATACGAAAATGCTTATTAGTAACGGGAGATGCATTACAGAAGCAGAATAAACTAAGTTTGTTTTGGTTGCAGTTGCTTCTTTCTTCTTTTTTGGTAATAGATCCTTGGTAATAATAATAATAATTCATTGGTAATAATAGTTAAAAGGATGAATAAACGTGCACTATGTAAATCGAAATAGCACCAAATGGATTAAATAAAATATAAATAACACATCATAATAGATTTATATACTTAAGATGACTTCTAATGAAACATATAACAAACTAGTTGCGCAATATTTCGAAATAATATTTACTTTTTTTATATAATGTGAAACGAAAATCATGTGAAGGAAATTTTATAATGTTTTTATGAAACTATGCTTCGTTTTCTTCAATTTATGGTATCGATACAGTGTAGTTTCAGTTACTTTTGGTGGGTTATGCTGTGATCTATTTTATATAGATTTTTATAATTACCTTTTCGTTCAAATGCCACAGTTCAATGGGCACAAAAAAGTACCAATAATATAAAATTAGATCGAATTGAAATCACAGAACCATTGGGATCCGAACCGAATTAGTTAAATTACGGAAGCCAATATGATTCACGATTTTATTTTATTCTATTTACTGATTCCACTGATGAATCACTACAGCTTGCGCTTCTAAGACTGCCTACAATTCTTGAACCTATTACCAATCATTGTGTGTGTGTGTGTGTGTGTGTGTGTGTGTGTGAACGTACAATACTGCAGCCTAAACTGAAAAATGGTAGGCCTACACAGATTGCTAATAAATAGTTTGTAATAATAATCGGCAGGCATTTTATATCATGGTACAATTATTTAGCAGTTCCACTGGTTGATCTTCTACCGTACAGTTTGAGCGTATATGCGGCTTGATGTTGGTAGCTTATAAAAATAGGTGTCTCTGAATGACAGAGCTGTTGCGCTGTATTATCATGCATATTGGCCCGCGTACAGTGTTGATAACGATTAGAAGAATCGTTTCCAGTTGCATCAATTACTCGTCTCACTCTGCACGAGGCTAAATAATATGTCATTCACGTAACCGGTACCGGAAAGAAAATGTGTATGTGAAATGAGCGGTAAACATATTACCTTCATGCAGAACATGGAACTGTTGCACAAAGAACACTTGCAAAGTTGAAAGTGTTGTTTTTGTATGTGATTTTATTAGAGCATGAAAATCTATACAGACGAACAATATTCCGTACAATTACTCATTTAGTCGTACTATTTTTCAAAAAAAAAAACAAACATTTTATATGATACAAAGGGCGATATGGGGGAACACACCTTTAAAGTTATGAAAAACTTTTCCTATCGAGGGTCAAAAGTCAGCATCGACACTAGTATTGATGTTGAAAGCTGGCATCCAACCAGTAATAACTTATACCCTGGGAAAATTTTTGCGTTCAAACTACCTATGTATCATATTCTGTGTAAAATCTCTTAGTCGCGTTCAAGAGAAAGATTCTTAGAAAAATGTTTAATTGAGTATTGGGTGACGTGGTGGGCTGGTCACGTCATTAGAATGGCACCAGCCTGTAAAATCGTTTCCGGTCGTCCATGTGGACAGAGAAGGAGTTTTACGTTTAAACTGAGATGGAGTGATAGCGTTATTGAGTATGCCAAAACGGACGATGCTAGGTGTTTTCTTATCACTACGTTAAATAGCGAATGGAATTCGTTTCTTCTGGCCCTATAAACCTGTGTCAAGTGTTATAGCGTCTGATTCGAAGTTGTAGTTGCAGCTTCTGATTGAAAATGCTAGTAAGCTTAAACTACCCTGTAAGAGTATTTTTGAAAGCCCTCATTTATCACCAACCGAAAGACTCAGACTGTTCCACGGTTTGTGCAGAATAGAAATAGTTTATGTGAAAATTTAAACCATATCGGAACTCATTACGTTTGGCTATATTTGAACAATTGTATAGTATTCCGAAAAGCGTAGTCTTTTTGCCATTCACTGCGAGGGTTGAAATGTCATCATAATTTGTACACACTAAAAAGCAAAAAGAACGTATGTGCCGAATTATAGTTAAATTCGTTGGTGGATTTATATTTTTCAGCAATTTTTGTCAATATTCCGGAGAGGTAAAATGTACAGATAGAGTCTTCCTTTATCTCCTCCCTTTGCAGAAATAGCAATCTTTCATTTGAGTAAGAGAGCGTGTGAGGCCATATTCATAACATCTATTCAGAAACATGAAAAATAAATCAAAAATTGGATTAATTACGAAACTTTTTCTGATGTGTAGCTCCATGTAGTTTTCAAATTACAATAAGTTGCTATATTTCACGAAGTATAAAATAAAATTAGCTTAAATTTTGATTGATAGTTTCGAGCCTCAACAGTCCCCAAAATCAAACTTCCTTCCTCTGATATATCTATTCTAATTTTTTATTGTAAAGTAAATAAGATTTTTCTAATAGCATTGAGTCGAACATGTTGGAACCAAAGCTCTTTAAAATTAACAGCGATGTATTCGTATGGGAAGTACCCACTATGAATTATCCAATACTAACAAGCTTTTTTTAGAAAAATCGAAGAGAACATTTCTACTGTGTGATTTTGAAATTAAATAATTTTTGGCCTAAATAAGCTCTGGCTAAGATCTTACATTTTCAGGGTCCTCGATAACGATGGTCTTTAAAAAAGAGTGAACTAAGCCAGAGCCAACAGAGAAACTATTAGCATTACGAAATTGTCGTTATTATCACCGTGATCATTATGTGCACGGGAAAAGGCCTGAAATGAATGTTACAATGGTGGCTCATATATATGTATTGCAAAGTGCAACTTCATTTCCCGTAAGGCAGCATTGAGAACCGTCGACTTGTTCGTGGCCACAGAGCTTACGCAAATCACTACTCTCGTGCCACACAGCTTCTCGTGCATTATTTATTACATCTTTATGAGAAACTTTTTCATGAGTTGTACCTGTAAAAATGCTTCTGCTGTGCTTGGAATATGATTTTGGGAACCAACCATTTACGATGAGCGATTAATGCTGCGGTATGTAGATTCTATTACGAGTATTATGTATTACCCGTCATCCGCGAGTTTTACGAATAGCGTATGAGAAAAAGTTGCATTGGATGGAATTTATTGCAAGACTATCAAAATTTGGCGTGACAACCACATCTCAATTACAACGTTTATGATCAGTATAAATCTGGGAAAAGCTTAATATTACAACGTATCATTGTATTATACTTTTTGCAAGGGTTTTATGCTGTGAAAAAGCTATTTTGCTTCGTCCAAACAGTATCCCATTAAAATATCCATGATTTTTTCTTAAATACACATTTAAGCGATGTGCCTCAACATAACATACAGGCAACAATTTATGTCTTACTTTTGATTGATGTGGGCCAATTTTAATATGTTAACACATCTTTTCATTAAATAACTCTAAAAATTCGGTTGAAAGTATAAGAATTGAACGAAACAAACTTTGCAAAAAGTATATAATTAACATAACCTACGAATAGAACTCAGCTTCTAATCGTTTAATAGTATGATAAGCCTTTGATCGTTTAATAGTATGTTTAATAGTATGAGCCTTTGATCGTTTCTCTACATTTTTAAGAAGTGTCCAATAATTCTAAATAAAGAGCGTATAACATTCTTCATATACATAATTGATTTGATAATTTTTCTCTGGGTATCTGGATTTGCATAAATAATATCTTTGCAGGGTGCTGCTATTTAACTATTTCTTTTTGAGAACGTCATTATTGAGAAGAATATTTGAATCTAGCTGATAAATCCGATTTCATTCCGGTCGACGTAGTTTAAGGAAACATAAAGGGGCATATTTACGTATTATGGTGTAATTCAATTTTTGGTGTGCATATTCTTTTTTTTCTCATGTAGTTGTATTCATTCTATATACGTGATGCCTAGCTTCGTCTTTCAAAGTTTTCTATTTAATTTAATTCATGTTTTTCTGTTGCTGTTTCTTTAACAAATCTACCCTTTTAATCATCTTAGCTATCAAGGAAAGGATTTTGTATCAAATCCTTTCTTCTCTTGTTTCACAACTGCCTTCTCTCTTCATAATCTTCGCTTCGTCTGATCAACCCGTTCTTACCAAAAATTTTCTACCTAACCTTTCGCATCTTGCACGTCATGAAATTAGTAAAACCTATTTTTTATGCCCAGTTTTTTACGCTTTAACTCTTTCGAAAACCCTGTTTTTATCATGTTTTTGGATCCGCCATATCAATTTATTTACATAGCAATGAGTAAAAGTAGCATGTTGTTCCATCCTGAGCATGTATGACGATCAAATTGTTTCTACTTTTCTATCCCTTATTCTAATTTCGTCACTGAAGCTGCCTGGAAACAATTATTATTTTCCTTTATATTTCATCTGTATTGTTATTCCTATTTAAAATATCATTCCACGTTCGTAATCATTACGCTCTGAAATCCATGTTTAAATTTATTACACCAACCACATTTCCAACGCTACTCAACACAATTAAAAATTGAATCTTACTGATAAGGGCATAGCGTTATGTACAACTATATGTTGAAAAATATTTTAAACTTTTAAAATTTGACATGTTAAATTTGTTTCTTATTGCAGCTTAGTATCTAAATAAGCGGTAGAAGAGAGAAAAGTTGCTGGAAACTGAACTGTTTGTTGACGTCTTTGCATTTTTGTGAATTTCTTTTATTCCGGAAACGGAAATTCCCTTCCCATCCATAATGTAAAAGTAACTCGGTAGAAAGCATAAACAAAAAACAGTTGTATCGTTGAGCGATTTTTGAACATTCCAATAAATAAGGGTTGCATACCGCCATTTCCGCATTGGAGAATATGATATTTTGCTACTTGTTGCATAGACTGTGTTAAGGCGTACATGAAAAGTTGATGTTAAATTAGACGTAATGGCTATGCTTGAGCATGTTTTCCAATACTCTAGTAGGAAGAGCTCGTATGAGAGCTCTTGTTTTTAAAATTTTTGTTAGAAAGAATCATCCGCACCTAAAATCATCCGGAACCAAGCTTTATTTATGACCGAATTATTTTCTTGGTAATACAGACAGGAGATTCTTTGGAACCCTCCCTTTGTTTCCCACTGGCGTAGATGAATTTTCGTCGCACTATGAATAGGAAGAAGCATTTGTACCGTGTTTCAATCGAATTGGAAGCCATATGTATTTTTCAATAACTTTTCTGTGTTTAGTAGTGGGAGAGGGGCAACCAGTTGGTTATCCGCTTGTAGAACTGAAATTTTGAAAGTCTTTGTATTAAGTGATAAAATTTTAGATGATTTTACCGATATATGTACATAAAAGTGATATTTTATGATGAAGAGATATACCAAACCGGGAAACTTATACTTCATCCTATACTATATAAAGAGTTTTAAGAAACGCACACGCGATATTTTGGTCAAATCAGAAGCCATTTGTATTTTCAATGATTTTCAATTACTGTGAAAGGGAATTTATTGGAGACCCCCTACTTTTTTCATCCTCGGAGGGGCCAGGAGGGTTTGGTTTTTTACAAACAGATTTATAAAAACATGTTCAGACAAATTGGTCATCGTTTGAATTTTGTATAGCCAATAACAGACTTACATATTATTTCATAATAAGGGCAGCGAATGGTATAGAAGATGCCCGGTTTTTCTTCGGGGTAACTGAAGCTTTAGTTTCTGCTCGAAAAGTTAAAAGGAACATGTTTGTCGAATTGCGGATATTTCGGACTTCATTTGTATTTTGCCCCCCTTTTTTGTGGTTGTGTTTTTGTGTTGTATTTTTGCTCCCTTTTTGTGGCTTCTATACAAGCCCCCTTTTTTTGTTGATCGGGGCTTCCGAAATTTTTTAATCTTTTGCAAAATATAAATAGATGCATTTGTGCTAAATTTCGGCCAGATCTGTGTTTTATATTTTTAAGTGAATAATATAGCCTTCTTTTATATGGGGGGTTGTATGGGAACCCCATTTGTTCCTCACCGGAGTATCTGACGATTTGGATTTTTTTATAAAATTGAAAAAGATACATGCATCCCAAATTTCAGTCAAAGCGGTGGTCGTTCGTATTGTTTAGTAATTATTATAGATTTGTTAGGCGTGGGGGTTGTATGGGAACTCCTTTTTTCATCTCGCGGGGGAAGATGAAGCTTTGAATACTTTTGCCGAATGTAAAAAGAAACATGTTTGCCAAATGCCAGCCAAATTGGATATCATCTATAATTTTAAGCGAATAATAATCACTTTTTGGAGAGGGGACTGTATGGGAGCCCCCCTTTGTTGTTCATTAAGATGGTTGAATTTTACCAGTGTTAGTTTTTAGTGATAAAACATCTATGCACCAAATTTCAGCCAAATAGGGCGTCATTTGTATTTTTAAATGAAGAGTCGCGAATTGGGGTTGTATGGGATCCCCCGTTTGGGGGGGCTCTAAAACCAAATCCCTGAATCCGAGACCATCATATACCTATGTACCAAGTTGGTTGCAAATCGGTATATATGTATATGTATGTATATATCGGTATGTATATATATATATATATAGGAAAGTTAGGTGAAAAATGCTTTGATATTAATGGCTAAATTAATAAAAATTTAGTTATGTAATGTAGAATAGTAAAATAAAGAAGTAAGAGCTTATGATGACAACGATTTATGTGTAGCTTTAATGTCTGTAGAAACGAGACTCATTTAAAAATGTGTGATATTCAATAACCAGGGAAATGTCTAATAGAAATATAAGATTTGTATCAAGAAATGGATGAATGTTATCAATCGTAGCGGATGTGTTAGAATGAATAAAGGCAACGTTGAGGTATAGAAAACTGATTTCCAGTTTAATGGAAGAATAGCAAAAGAAATAGAACACATGAAGAAATATCAATCAGCCAAATTTTCTACATACTAGCATCAGTGTGTTCATGCCATTGAGCTAAAATTAAAACGTTTTTATCCAAAATCTACAATGTGTTCAATTTATTTGACGAAATAAGGCTGAAATTTCTCAATTTCAACAAATTAAACAAGGATTTTACATACATGAATCTGAAGCATTTCATTGCAGAATATTTAATACAGGAATATAAAATGTTTATTATAATAACCATTAATCATAACACATCGGACAAAACATTGTTAAGTCGTGTAATCCAAAATGGCTACGTATTAAAATTGTTCTCATATGATTCATGAAACACTATACCATGAGCAAAAGATTATAACATATAATCCATGGCCCATGCTTTTTGTTTCTTTGGAACACTTTGCTATTGCGATGCCCACATACATGTTTGTTTGCACTATAGATTTTAAATGCATCTATTCTATTCTATCAATTAATAGCTTTTTTTATTTAAATTATCTATTTTTCACAATCATCTTTTCCGTTCTCTTAACATGCTCAATCATACTTTATCCTATTCCACTGCACTAAATCCTTAATAAATCTAACTCCGAAACTCCGTAGTCATCATACTTCTTCACGCATAGTAATACATCATATCAACTTTCCTGTTTCTCAATCACCTTCTTTACATACTCTTTAATCAATCCGTTCTTACCATCATTTCTCTATCTTATTTATGTCTTTCTCTTGCTTCCTAAAACCTAATACCTATACCGGATTCTGTTGTATTCTGCATCCATCCAACCAATACACCTTTTTAATCCTTATTTTTAACTAATACCAACCATATAAATCGCCATTGCCGAAAGGAAAAGCAGGATGCTTTATATGCCAAAATGTCAATTCTTTATGCTAAACACAACCTTATATTTCTTTCTGCAACCTTATTTTTTTCATATTAACACAACATCTTTAACTGGATGTCCTGTTTCCCTCTTTCTCTTTCTATCTCACTCTCTTTCTCTCTCTCTCTCTCTCTCTCTTCTGCTTCTCTTTTGCTTTTTCTTAGCTGCTATATCAGATACTCTGTATAACTTAACGCTTGCATCTTCACCCTTTACGTATCTACCCTTTGCAAATATATTATCTCTTTTCGTCAGACCTCAATCTCACGCGCAACCCATCTACGCAAACTAATTTGCTATAATTTCCATTATTTATTCTATCAGGTATCACACCACCATATGACCCTTTTCAACACCCCTCAGCTCATAATTCCTAATATCGCTTAACCTACTTCTTGGGTTATTTGATTTACTCAAAACCCTTCAGTTGACTATCTACTTCTATCTTTCCTAATCTAGTTTTGCTTTACCGAATCTTTTGAAAAAACACTATGATTTAAAAGACAATAAATTTATTTCAAACATTTGAGTTTGTGTTTTTCTTAATTAGTATTGTATAAATTATGAAAAACATGATTTTTTGAATAACCTTTTATGCTTATTTATAGTCTTATCTTCGTTGTAATTTGTTAGGATTTTTTTTATATCTTGAACATGTGTTTTATATATGGAGCTCGTATTTCAGTATTTCAGTATCTATTCGATGAAATAAAATGAGTTTGTTCGTCGATAATATAATTCATGAACGACTTGCAATAGTGGAAGGGCACCAAATAAAGTTTTAGTTATAGTTCTTATAACTAAACATGATTCGAACTTACCTTAATATAGATGATCCGCTATCGACACAGTGTCCTCATTTGCGCAAATATGCTTTTGCTGCTGCATTATGTCGTAACAGGGTCATGTTTGAACATTTTTCTTTTTTTACTTTCAGTGCAGGTATGCAGTAGTGAGAATGAGGTAAGGAAAATTCCTCTTCGGAAAAGCAAAAGCTCTATTGAAAGTGCACATCAGCAACCGAGCTCGCCTTGTGTGGAACACTTTTCTTCCGCTCATCTATGGTTGAACAGCACTGTAAGATTACGACGAGGGTAACTATTACAGTTTGAAAGTAGAAAAATGCCCCCAAGCAAATGGTTGGCATGGGGCTCATTTTATTTCGATACCGACACATTCGACGACCTAATTGTGGTAACGAGTGAGGACGAGACCACAACTTGTTCACACCGCACCTCATTCATTTCGTTGTTACCTGATAACGACTTCTTGTGATGGTGAGAAAATGAAGATCAACTCTTTCATTTTCTTTCTCTACTTCATGCTTTTGATTCATTGTTCAAGATTCTTCACTCACTGCACCTGTATGAAAGTTGCATTCCGTGCTAAATTCGAATGTTGTATCAAAACACACTGCAGCCGTTTAGCGAGGTTTATACCCGACAACATGACTCCATCTAACCCTTAAGCAAGGTTTTATTTCAAACAAGATCATAGA